>NC_069510.1:121580156-121585156 GCF_027579735.1 Bombina bombina
ACCACGCTCCTGACCACACCCCCACTGGCACCGCGCCAGGTGGTCCCAGTTTCAAACATTACACACATAAAAGCTACTACTTTAAAAGGACCGGTAATTGCCACGCCCCCTTGACCACGCTCCTGACCACACCCCCACTGGCACCGCGCCAGGTGGTCCCAGTTTCACCTCTAAAAATTATGGTAAGCCTACACACATATATATATATATATATATAGACACACACACACACATATATATATATATATATATATATATATATATATATATATATATATATATATATATATATAAAAAACACACACACAGCTGTATATCACTTGACATGCTGGGCACATTACTAGATGCACAAGCTCTCAGCTCTGGGGTGAAGCTAGCATGTGACTGTGTGACAGGCTGTAGGAAGCTGGTGACTGATGTCAGGGCTGTTGTTTCCGGACGGAATGTTTACACCCTCACACTCGGTCCGACAAGACACCGGAAGTCAACATGTCGAGCCTGCACAAGAGCAAGTAAGTGAGCTCCGGTACCGGTAACGAGGGACGGGGTGTCATGTGACTTCCTGCCTCCTGGAGGGTTCACATGACACTACCAATTTGCTGCTGCCGTTGTCATTACGAAGTGACACTGTGCCCGCATAATGATAGCTGCAGAGGGTTATTGATAGGGTATGTAATGGCTCTACAGGGGGTTATTTATAGGGTATGTGATTGCTCTGCAGGGGGTTATTGATAGGGTATGTGATCATGGCTCTGCAGGTGGTTATTGATAGGGGTATGTGATAGATTGCTCTGCAGGGGGTTATAGGGTATGTGATTGTTCTGCAGGGGGTTATTGATAGGGTATGTGATTGCTCTCCAGTGGTTATTAATAGGGTATGTGATGGCTCTGCAGGGGGTTATTGATAGGGTATGTGATTGCTCTGCAGGGGGTTATTGATAGGGTATGTGATGGCTTTGTAGGGGGTTATTGATAAGGTATGTGATGGCTTTGCAGGGGGTTATTGAAAGGGGTATGTGATGGCTCTGCAGGGGGTTATGGATAGGGTATGTGATGGCTCTCCAGGGGGTTATGGATAGGGTATTGATAGGTTATGTGATGGCTCTGCAGAGGGTTATTGATAGGGTATGTAATGGCTCTACAGGGGGTTATTGATAGGGTATGTGATTGCTCTGCAGGGGGTTATTGATAGGGTATGTGATTGCTCTGCAGGGGGTTATTGATAGGGTATGTGATGGCTCTGCAGGGGGTTATTGATAGGGTATGTGATTGCTCTGCAGGGGGTTATTGATAGGGTATGTGATCATGGCTCTGCAGGTGGTTATTGATAGGGGTATGTGATAGATTGCTCTGCAGGGGGTTATAGGGTATGTGATTGTTCTGCAGGGGGTTATTGATAAGGTATGTGATTGCTCTCCAGTGGTTATTAATAGGGTATGTGATGGCTCTGCAGGGGGTTATTGATAGGGTATGTGATTGCTCTGCAGGGGGTTATTGATAGGGTATGTGATTGCTCTGCAGGGGGTTATTGATAGGGTATGTGATGGCTTTGTAGGGGGTTATTGATAAGGTATGTGATGGCTTTGCAGGGGGTTATTGAAAGGGGTATGTGATGGCTCTGCAGGGGGTTATGGATAGGGTATGTGATGGCTCTCCAGGGGGTTATGGATAGGGTATGGATAGGGTATGTGATTGTTCTGCAGGGGTTTATGGATAGGGTATGTGATGGCTCTTCATGGGGTTATTAATAGGGTTTGTGATGGCTCTGCAGGGGGTTATAGATAGGGTTTGTGATGGCTCTGCAGGGGGTTATTGATAGGTTATGTGATGGCTCTGCAGAGGGTTATTGATAGGGTATGTGATGGCTCTGCAGGGGGTTATTGATAGGGTATGTGATGGCTCTGCAGGGGGTTATTGATAGGGTATGTGATGGCTCTGCAGGGGGTTATTGATAGGGTATGTGATGGCTCTGCAGGGGGTTATTGATAGGGTATGTGATGGCTCTGCAGGGGGTTATTGATAGGGTATGTGATGGCTCTGCAGGGGGTTATTGATAGGGTATGTGATGGCTCTGCAGGGGGTTATTGATAGGGTATGTGATTGCTATGCAGGGGGTTATTGATAAGGTATGTGATTGCTCTGCAGGGGGTTATTGATAAGGTATGTGATTGCTCTGCAGGGGGTTATTGATAAGGTATGTGATTGCTCTGCAGGGGGTTATTGATAAGGTATGTGATTGCTCTGCAGGGGGTTATTGATAAGGTATGTGATTGCTCTGCAGGGGTTTATTATTAGGGTATGTGATTGCTCTGCAGGGGGTTATTGATAGGGTTTGTGATGGCTCTGCAGGGGGTTATTGATAGGTTATGTGATGGCTCTGCAGGGGGTTATTGATAGGGTATGTGATGGCTCTGCAGGGGGTTATTGATAGGGTATGTGATGGCTCTGCAGGGGGTTATTGATAGGTTATGTGATGGCTCTGCAGGGGGTTATTGATAGGGTATGTGATTGCTCTGCAGGGGGTTATTGATAGGGTATGTGATGGCTCTGCAGGGGATTATTGATAGGGTATGTGATGGCTCTGCAGGGGGTTATTGATAAGGTATGTGATTGCTCTGCAGGGGGTTATTGATAAGGTATGTGATTGCTCTGCAGGGGGTTATTGATAAGGTATGTGATTGCTCTGCAGGGGTTTATTATTAGGGTATGTGATGGCTCTTCAGGGGGTTATTGAAAGGGGTTTGTGATGGCTCTGCAGGGGGTAATTGAAAGGGGTTTGTGATGGCTCTGCAGGGGGTTATTGATAGGGTATGTGATTGCTCTGCAGGGGGTTATTGATAGGGTATGTGATTGCTCTGCAGGGGGTTATTGATAGGGTATGTGATTGCTCTGCAGGGGGTTATTGATAGGGTATGTGATTGCCCTGCAGGGGGTTATTGATAGGGTATGTTATGACTCTGCAGGGGTTATTGATAGGGGTATGTGATGGCTCTGCAGGGGGTTATTGATATGGTATGTGATGGCTCTGCAGGGGGTTATTGATGATACGGGTGTAGCGACCCTGTAGGAGGCTATTGATGATAGGGGTGTAGCGACCATGTAGGAGGCTATTGATGATAGGGGTGTAGCGACCCTGCAGGAGGTTATTGATGATAGGGGTGTAGTGGCTCTGCATGAGGTTATTGATGATAGGGGTGTAGTGGCTCTGCATGAGGTTATTGATGATAGGGGTGTAGTGGCTCTGCATGAGGTTATTGATGATAGGGGTGTAGTGGCTCTGCAGGAGGTTATTGACAATAGCGGTGTGGTGGCTCTGCAGGAGGTTATTGACGATAGCGGTGGGGTGGCTCTGCAGGAGGTTATTGACGATAGCGGTGTGGTGGCTCTGCAGGAGGTTATTGACGATAGCGGTGTGGTGGCTCTGCAGGAGGTTATTGACGATAGCGGTGGGGTGGCTCTGCAGGAGGTTATTGACGATAGCGGTGTGGTGGCTCTGCAGGAGGTTATTGACGATAGCGGTGTGGTGGCTCTGCAGGAGGTTATTGACGATAGCAGTGTGGTGGCTCTGCAGGAGGTTATTGACGATAGCAGTGTGGTGGCTCTGCAGGAGGTTATTGACGATAGCAGTGTGGTGGCTCTGCAGGAGGTTATTGACGATAGCGGTGTGGTGGCTCTGCAGGAGGTTATTGACGATAGCGGTGTGGTGGCTCTGCAGGAGGTTATTGACGATAGCAGTGTGGTGGCTCTGCAGGAGGTTATTGACGATAGCAGTGTGGTGGCTCTGCAGGAGGTTATTGACGATAGCAGTGTGGTGGCTCTGCAGGAGGTTATTGACGATAGCGGTGTGGTGGCTCTGCAAGAGGTTATTGACAATAGCGGTGTGGTGGCTCTGCAGGAGGTTATTGACGATAGCGGTGTGGTGGCTCTGCAGGAGGTTATTGATGATAGCGGTGTGGTGGCTCTGCAGGAGGTTATTGACGATAGCGGTGTGGTGGCTCTGCAGGAGGTTATTGACGATAGCGGTGTGGTGGCTCTGCAGGAGGTTATTGACGATAGCAGTGGGTGGTGGCTCTGCAGGAGTGTTAGTGAGTAGAGGGATAATACAGCTCTAGCCTGCAAATTCATGTGACTCGCCAGCAGTGCCTTCACTAACTGTTTGGGTTGTGTGTTGGGCATCACTGCTGCACCAACGGACAGTTGCAAACCCATTTATATAGGGACACAGCAAATGCCTAGTTGTGGAATTACAATCAGCTGAAGACCTACATAAAACTTAAACCTCAATAAAATATTTTATCATGGAAAGTACTAATTTCTTTAATTTACTTTAGAATCCTCCCCCTCTTCCCCAAGAGGGTAAGTGGTATAATGTGAACCCTTCATAATCACTGACCCTGTGACCTGCTACATAGTTACTGCCTGATCAGTGCATTTATAATTGTTCCTAACTACCCACAGCAGAGGAGATAAGATAACATACTCAAGTGGCTTTGCACGGGTTTGTCCCTGTGCTGAAAATGTGTTAACACCCCCCCCCCCCCACATACATAAACACACATACATACAACTTACACACCCACTACATACATAAACACACATACATGCAACACACACATACAACATACACAGTCAATACACACCCACTACACACATACAACACACACACTCACTGCACATATGCAACACACATACAGACTACACATGCACTACACACATACACACTACATACACGCTCACTACACACAAACACACACTACATATACACACATATTACATACATACTCACTACAAACATATTTCCTACACACACACATACGTACATACATACACACTACTGTACAGACACATACAAACACTACACAAACCCACATACACACACTTATAGATACACACCCACTACACACACACAAATGCAGTACACCCACACACACACATATATATTATATTATATATGAAATAGAAAGAGAGATCAATAATATACAATGGGCGCTCGGCTAAAA
>NC_069510.1:121590156-121592656 GCF_027579735.1 Bombina bombina
CATGAGGTGTGTGCAGTTGTGTGTTGTTTCTTTTGTATTGTGTGTGTGTGTGTGTGACTGTGACAGAGTGACGTGGTCGGTCGTGTCGTGTAGTGTACTAGTATATTTTGTGATCCAACAAAGATTTACTCAAGGTTTTAAGCTTCATTTTTCAAAAAGCTATAAGCTATATAACAGTAACAAATATAAAATAACTTAACAGTAGTCTGCACTGGGCAGTGGGGCACACAGCACTTTCTTCTGGATGTGCCAAAAAACATTAAATATTAATATTATAAACCTGAATCACTACTCAGAATTATGGAATATGTAGGTTTTTCTGTAAGAACACTAGTTGATCCACATGCTCTGGTTTGAGGGTGCTTCTTTTAGCCGTTACCACATCTCCTGCAGTGGAGAAAACCCGCTCTGCAGACACGCTTGTACCTGGGATACACAAGTATCGCTTTGACAAATGAGAGAGGAGGGGAAATATGACCTCATGTACATGCCACCATTTCAAAGGGTCTTCAGTGAGAGGCAGAGATGGGGCTTTACAATATTTCTCTATTTCCTCTTCAGCCTTGGCATAGGGGGTCTTGGGTTCTATTGTACCTTCAGTGTCAGTGAAAGACTGTCCCAGCAAAGTCATGAGAAGCGATGTGGACTTTCTTTTGGGAGGAGAAGGGTTATCCTCCTCGATGGCTGATTCTTCTTCCAGAGTTTCTTTTCCCTCAGGCAGTGGCACTTCATCCACGTTTGTCCTCCTAGATGTAACTGTACTAGTACACTCAATCTGTGTTTGAACAAAAGAATAGAAAAAATAGCATTCATTATTACCTCGAGCAGCCAGCCAGCTAATGCTATGTGTGTGCTCAGAGAGACAGTAATGCATAAATAAATGCATACAACAGCTCACATCTATTCAAGAAACATGATGCAATTAAAATTACCTCCAAGGATGCAGCCTCCTCAGTCACTCCTCTGTATATCTCCAATCTCTCCTCCTCTGTGAGAATAAAAGGCAGTCCCTTAAAACGAGGATCCAGGGCAGAGGCTGTATAAAGTATCTTCTTCTCTGCCTCACTGCTGTACCTCTTCAGGAGATCTGTTTTGATGGCATTCTTGATCTCATGGATCATGGGTGTGTCTCCCATGGTGTCTGTCATGTTCTGGAGCAGTTGTGCATTTAGAGGGGCAATGAGAGAAACAGTTGGATTGCGCTCTTCTGACATCAGTGTGGTTGCATCTTTCATTGGCTTTAATGCACTCACAGCATCCTCTGCATTTGACACATCTGTTTCGTTGAGAGTGCAGAGATCTGACTCACTTTTTCTGACTTCTGGAGACAACAATGTGGCACAGATTGCAGGTTGCTGTTCTAGGAACCTCTCGACCATGTCATATGAGCTGTTCCACCTTGTTGTCACATCAGTTATTAGCTTATGATTCTTCAGGCCAAGACATTTCTGTTTTTCTTTCAGACAGTGGTTTGCTGTAGTGCTGCGGTGAAAAAATGTTGATATTCGTCGCACTCTGCCTAAAAGCCTGGAGAGCGTGGCCACTTTCAGCGCCCGCTGGGATGCGAGATTCAGTGTATGGGCGAAGCATTTTACATGAGGGAATTTTCCAACTTGAGCAGCAACAATCATGTTCGAAGCATTGTCGGTCACAAGCACTACAGATTTATCGGACAGCTGCCATTCTTCCACGACACGAGACAGTAGCTCCGCCAGATGAGAACCCGTGTGAGACTCATAAACTGCTCTCGTTTGCAGCACATGCGACAAGATCTTCCAGTCCTTGCTAATGTAATGTGCAGTTACTGTTACATAAGACTCCGTCGTGACTGAAGTCCATGAATCACACGTTAGTGCGACTCGACTGGCTTGGCTCATTGATGCAATTACCTGAGCTTTTGTTTCTTGGTAGAGTGCAGGTATAACGTTTTCTGTTAAGTGATTGCGTGACGGGATCTTATAACGTGGCTCTAGTGTCTTCAACAGGTTGCGAAACCCAAGGTTTTCCACAACAGAGTAAGGCCGTAGGTCCTTCGCTATGAAAGTTGCCACAGCTTTGGTTATTCTCTTCCCTTTTTCAGAGTTGGGTGGCAAAGTTGACAGCATTGCATCAATTCTTGGCTGATGAACTTCAGCTAGTCTTGTTATTTCCTTGGCAGTGGCACTGGCGACAGCGGCAGGGGTTAGCATCTCAGAGTGAAAACGTCTAACGTGATTTCTCAAGTTAGTAGTATTCCCTAGGTATTTAATTTTTGTGTGACAGGCTTTACAAACCGCGTGTGTCTTGTCCAATTCGTGCTTTCCAGTATGTTCATAAAATCCAAAATGTGCCCAGATGCTTGCTTTTAAAATGCTAGGTGCATTTTTTATCTCTCTATCTTTTTTGTCTCCCTCTGTCATTTTAGCATGACATGTACATATGTGACGGATGATGTTGTTGTCAACGTCAAACTCTGTCAGTGTTAAAAAAAAAAGAAAATACACTAAGTTCCAGTTGTCAA
>NC_069510.1:121597656-121702656 GCF_027579735.1 Bombina bombina
GCACAGCACCAGAATAACGACCATTGAAAAGTAGTTATGTACAGAGAAACCATTTATTGGCCCAAACAGACCGGATTTATGCAACAAGCCTAAATAGAGAAACATTTACATATTAAGAACATGACCTGTGGGACATAAAGTTGTTAGACAGTGATACATAAAAAGATATACATCAAAAAGAACACTGTATTGTCGATCAATGTCCTCAATCAATATAAAAAGCCAAAGTTATGACTTTCTGAGCTCATTGCAAAAATTGCTGAAGTGATAGAGGCTACAAGGTAAAGACGACCTCACAAGCCTTCTATTTCAAATGGCAAATTTTCCTTTTACATATGGAAAGTAACCATTGAGTCGTTTGCAACAAATCTCCGCATCTGGGTATACCTCAAACTGAAACAATGTATGGATTGACTGAAAGTTTACCGTAAGCAAATTCAAGCTGTAAATATGTTTAAACAGGTGTTTCACTTCGCAAAGTTACCTGTCGGCTTTTTCATCATGTGCAGATCCTTGTGTTAAAGCTATCAAAAACGACAGATGCTTTGTGTAAATTCCGCCTTGGCGTGAACATCTCAAGAAAACCTCTCTATGAGAGTGCGAAACACGATTGATTCAAACTTTACGGTATTGAAAACGGGTTTATTTCTATACGCCTGTCTAAAATGTTTGGATTTTGTCAAAGGGCTAAATCATGTTTCATTGATATATGTTTAGAAGAAAAGGATGTAATCATCTATAATCTCAGTAAAATGTATGTGCACAAATATGTAGGTTTTTTTCTGCATTTGATCTATTTATCTGCTAAATAACCGTGTAAAAGTCTGAACTTAACTTTTAAGCTATAGCTTGCAAAATAGTTTTTTAAAATCAATAGTTCCCCCAATTTCCAAGCATCATGTTAGTAAGAGTGACGGCTGTTGTCAGATTCACAAACAACCATTGTTTATGAGCAGTTATTTTTAATACGTATTTGTATTATGTTTGGCATAAATTTGTTTGTAGTTTAAGATGTGGTCAATCCCGTAGGTGTGGATGATTTACCTGGGACACCGCCTACATGTAACTTTAATCCAATAAATTATGCTGACTCACTGGTGACGTTTAGTCCTGACGAAACCCTGGTTTTCTCTTTGCATTATGGGGCAAAACGCGCGTCGACTTTTGCCCCATAATGCCCCTTTTTTTTTTTTTGATTATTCACAGAGCGAACTGGATCTCGCCGTTTCCAAGACCCGACAGTTGGTTTGTACCCATTTTCAAGACCGTAAAGTTTGAATCGATCCTGTGTTGCACTCTCATAGAGAGGTTTTCTTGAGATGTTCACGCCAAGGCGGAATTTACACAAAGCATCTGTCGTTTTTTGATAGCTTTAACACAGGGATCTGCACATGATGAAAAAGCCGACAGATAACTTTGCGAAGGGAAACACCTGTTTAAACATATTAACGGCTTGAATTTGCTTACGGTGAACTTTCAGTCAATCCATACACGGGTTACATTGTTTCAGTTTGAGGTATACCCAGATGCAGAGATTTGTTGCAAACGTCTCAATGGTTACTTTCCATATGTAAAAGGAACATTTGCAATTTGAAATAGAAGACTTGTGAGGTCATCTTTACCTTGTAGCCTCTATCACTTAAGCAATTTGTTTTGGTTGAACAGGTTCATGTTCACTGCAATGAGCTCAGAAAGTCATAACTTTGGCTTTTAATATTGATTGAGGACACTGATCGACAATACAGTGTTCTTTTTGATGTATATCTTTTTATGTATCACTGTCTAACAACTTTATGTCCCACAGGTCATGTTCTTAATATGTAAATGTTTCTCTATTTAGTCTTGTTGCCCCTTAATCCGGTCTGTTTGGCCCAATAAATGGTTTCTCTGTCCATAACTGCTTTTCAATGGCCGTTATTCTGGTGCTGTGCGTGCTAGTATCAGACGTTGTGAGTTTTGGTAATTTTAAAAGAGTGCTGACACCCCTAAGTTTTTGGATCTTTCTTGTACTCAATAATTTTATATATATATATATATATATATATATATATATATATATATATATATATATATATATATATATATATATATATATATATATATATATATATATATATAAGAGGAAGAGATGTTGGGCGCTATGAGATTACAGTCTAAAATGCTATAGATCAAATTTAGCTCAAGTGAGAAGTGCAGCTGCATCTTAATCCCAAGGCTTTGAATAGTGTAGTACCCAACTTCACTATGCTAGGCTAGGTAAATGAAAAAATGGAAGGAACAGTGGGAAAGTGCTAAGCACAAAAGAGCAGATGCAAAATATTCAAGTTATGATACAAAGGACCAGAAAGTATATGTGTCCTAGGTATCCCTCAGTTTACGCCGGGTTTAGGTTCCAGGAGGAATGGTTGTAAATTGAAACCGTTGTAAAATGAAACCCAGTTTATAATGTAAGTCAATAGGAAGTGAGGGGGTTAAGTTCCAGGCCCCTCTCAAAATTGTCATAAGTAACACCTAATACATTATTTTTAAAGGTTTGAAATGAAGACTTTAAATGCTAAACAGCATTATAAACCTAATAATATAGATTGTATCATCCTCAAACTAAGTTTAATGAACAAAATCATTTGCTAACAGCACCTATTTAAATTATCACACAACAGACTGCATCATCATCAAACTAAGTTTAATAAACAAAAACGTTTTTTTACTTGCATTTTTCTGCAATTAGTTCTCTGCATTGTTAGCATGTAAGATAATATTGGGCCTGCACCTATTCTATGGATTTCAATCTGCAGTGATTAATAGGCAGTTAGGCACCCTCACCTCAAGCAGCTGGACAGGAAGATAATAGGGAAGTGGCTGCTAAAACTTGTTGCTCAATAGCTAATGTCTGCTCTGTGTACACAGATCACTTTCAGGCTGTTAAGTTGCATAACTTTGCTGCAAAACAAGCGGACAGCTCCACCTACTGGCTATTTTAATTAGTAAACTTTGCTTTCCAAAGCTTTTTAATAGCAGTCACATGACTGAAAAAAAAGGTTGTTATTCTGAAACGGCGCAAATTGAACCGGCGTAAACCGAGGGCCACCTGTATAAACATATGATAATACAATGAGAATATAAACGTTAATATCAATCTCTATATAAAAAGCATATACATAAAATTGAAGAGTCTCTAAAATATAAGAGTAGATGTTGATTATTCGTTCCCAATATGGGTGTTCAACTGTGGTATCCCAGATGTATAGAATGTCTGCTTACTAGACTTTACCGCAATCCATATGAAGTAAGTAAATGCAATCCAGGATAGCCCGAGTGTGGCCCAGCAAACGGTCTCTGCCGCCAGATCCGTAGAAGAATTGTAGTGTGCTGGCGTCAATGCTTTCTGTGGCATGGTATGGATCAGGAAACTTCCCTCTAGACGTTGCCGGTATATATTGAAAACTAGCTTCGATCTCCGTTTCTCCGCTCAAGAACACATATATATTTATATATACTCTAGTTTTGGGATCCAAGCACTCACTGTATGTAGAATTGCCTGGGTGCTCTCTATGGTAGGTAGGCAGAAACTTTCATGTAGAGAAGAGGCACACACAGGGATTAGTTAACATAGATTTATTAACGTTTCGGTCCTCGCAGGGACCTTTGTCAAGACTGTTCTCCGTTAGAGGTTGTGTGTAGTTGTCACCGCTGACAACTACACACAACCTCTAACGGAGAACAGTCTTGACAAAGGTCCCTGCTAGGACTGAAACGTTGACTGACTGAATTAATGAACTATTAATAAAATCTATGTTAACTAAGCCCTGTGTGTGCCTCTTCTATACATGAAAGTTTATATATATATATATATATATATATATATACACATACATACACACACATAAAACCTGGCACTCGCCAGCAGATACAGTAATATTTATAAGCAAAACTGGGCGAAGTCAGTTACATTTGACGCCAAAGGATCAAGCCCAGGACCACGTCAAGTTCTCCCCCTTCCTAGGACCCTAACCAGCACCCACACAATGCATACTTTCAAACAAACCAACTGGGAACCTCCCAGGGTGACACATGCTTTTGTAATCTCCCCTAAGTTGTTGCCTATGTTGCTGAGGACTGTGCAGCTGTCAGTCAGTGTTCAGGGCTGGGGAGTTTACAGTGGCTTAGCACGTGTACCCGGTCCAGTCTGAGAGTGCAGTCCATTCCTATATGTATATGTTTTTCCCCTTTCTTCTTAGTGTTTTGGCGTCCCTTAAAATAATACCTTTTTGCGATTGTTTGTGTGCATCTTTGATAATTCTATATTAACTATATATATAAAATACATCACCATAGTAGATCCCTGCCCTTCTGTATATATTAAAAATATTAATTTAATTAATAAAATATATATATATATATATAATAGTTTACAGTTAATGAAATATTCCTCCCATGTACATTTTAAAGAATCATGAATATGAGTTTATATTGTATGTATTGGGCTCTTTCTAGCGAGATATTAGTAAATACATGCCCTTCTGTATGTATTAAAAATATAAATTTAATTAATAAAATATATATATATATATATATATATATATATATATATATAAAATAGTTTACAATTAATGAAATATTCCTCCCATGTACATTTTAAAGAATCATGAATATGAGTTTATATTGTATGTATTGGGCTCTTTCTAGCGAGATAGTAGTAAATACATGTCCTGGGTGGTAGAGGACAGATTCTGGTTTGCCAAGGTATAGGTTGCACAGTTTAATAATATATGAAAGACCTGGGTTTACACTTAATATTTACCCGTTTGTAGAATAAAATGAGTGGATTTAAAGGAAAATCTGCAGGGTAAATCTTTTTCCATTTCAATAAATATGGATTTCAAAAATACAATACACAGCATATCCACCAAAACATTCTGACTTTCTAATGTCATTGTACATATATGTTACATTTCATATTCAGTGCCTCAGGTAGGTTTGTGAATTGGGTCCATCTCTAGGATAGGTATGTCACCTTGTGCAGTAGCTCTGTAATCAGTCTGTGCTTATGTATTAATCATTTACTTATTATGTGCTATATAATCAAAGCAAATTATTTTTCTTTGCAGGATCGCAGAGTTCCGTAGCGTTCTTAATGAACCCAGCATAAACTTGCCCCAGCTGAGAGAACTGTGTTTTAGAGGTCAGTAGTCCTTAGTCTGTGACTTTCCACTATGTGTCTTGGGCTGCGTCGGAGTTTAGTTTTTGTAAATACTTTCTTAACAATGTTCTTGGCAAGATCTTGACGTTAAGTTTGAGCTGCTATCAACTTTACTTTGAAGATAATTAACTTTTTAACAGCAATAAGTTAATATAACACTTTTTTAATTGACTGGGTAGACGCAGCTGTTGTACAGAGCTATACAGAAAGAGATTCCTAGTTAAATAAAAATCCAAAAGTCCAATTAGTCCCTTAAATGGGAGCAATGCTACCTGGAATATTAGTATTTGCATGAATGCAGGCAACCTTTGTACTGCTATCAATGGAAAAAATACAAATTACATGGATATCTTACTGTTACAATCTATTTTGAGTCCAAATTATGTTCAAATGAATATTTAGGTGTAATGAAGTTCGATTTGTTTTGATTTTGCCTTACCTTAACTGTTCTCCCTTCTTTTAACTAGGAATTCCCTTTGAGGGGGGTATCCGATGTCTGTGTTGGAAGGTGGGTAAACTCTTATTTTATCATCAGGCTGAACTGATCATAGGTTTCTTTTCAAAACCTCAGCAGATATAATTTGAAGCTCAGTCACATATTGGTTCATTGAGTTTGGCTATACAGGTTTAGCTGTTCAGAGGAAAATAGGAGAACACAGTTATTAGACATTACATTTTAAAACCCACACGAATTGGAAGAAAAACAGAAATTCTGTTCTTCGTGCAGTTTTCATGATGCCAAGCTTTGCACAACTCCCTCACAAGAACATCTAAGTGACATTAGAAGCTCCGTGTTCTGGAGTAAGATTTTGTAGGGCTGGTTTTAGCAGGAACATCTCATACACTTGTAGCCAACACAATTTTAAATATCCATCAGATGAGCGGAGCAAGAGATGAGGAATACTGGATGAGACATCTGCACTGGCGGCAAGACGGGGGATTATAGAGGGTTACAGTAGAGAAGGGGAAAAGGATGTAGTGACCAGCTAAAGTCTTGGTTACATTGCCAATAACAGAAAGGGTGGCTTCTTGGTGTTCCATATATGAAATGACAAGACAAGACCTACATTCATAGACTCTTTTGAAGTTGCTTAGGGGCCTTGATGAAAAGGTGAAGTCGTGCTTGGAATTCTTTCAGAAGGTATTGTTAGTTGGCATTCCTGCCATTAACACTCATAATTGTGTTAAGTGCCCACTACTTGCACATCAAATGAAAACTACTAGCTACTCCAAAAAGTAATTGTTTGATCCACGTCATGTACAAAATGCTTTACACAAATGTTTGTAATTGTAAATATTTGTGCGTCTCTTTAGTTATGGTATTGTCATCTCACCGGGTAGAACAAATGATATGTCTAGCGTCTGCTGCAGGTATTCTGGGACACTTTACACAAATGTAAATATCATTTTTTTTTAAACTTCTGACAAGGTTGTCTCTTTATTTTTATATGATTTCCTTTTAATTGTGTTCACGTTTGTTTGCATGTTGTAGTGGTCTGTTTTATAGAGTTTTTAATTTTTTTTTATTTTGTAAGGTTCTAAAGGTGTTTTTGTAGTGCGTGTGGCGTTTACATTAGAGCTCATTCTATGCCCCAACAGCTTATTTGATTATAACAAAGCCTTATGCGGGTGCAATGATGAACTGGGAGAAATGTTTATGAGTTGCGATGATGAATGGGTACAAATGTTTATGAGTTGCGATGATGAATGGGTACAAATGTTTATGAGTTGCGATGATGAATGGGTACAAATGTTTATGAGTTGCGATGATGAATGGGTACAAATGTTTATGAGCTGTGATGCTGTAGAGAATTTTTGTCTGTGAAATATTAGTTTTACAAAGGGGTTTTATTGAATTTAGGCCGTTGTCTCAAGCTATAGTAGAGACAACGGTTAAGCATAAAGTAGCAGTTAAGCATGTCTGAGAAACTGGTTGTATACTTATTGCTTATTAGTTATATATACATTTTTTCCCAGATCCTTCTTAACTACTTACCTACAGAGAAAGCCGTATGGGACTCTGTGTTACAGAAGCAGAGGTGAGTGTTCATCTCAATGTATTTATCTGAATAGTGATCTAATCATTACTAGAAACTATGCCCATGAAGTGTCTAAAAAAAGGTCATCAATGTCTCAACACATCTCACTAGGCCATTTTCTGTCTGTTTAGGGGATGTCAATTCTTTTCCCAGTACAAGGATAGTGGCTCTAAAGGCTCTCGGCTAGATTACGAGTCTTGCGTTATGAGTAAAAAAGCAGCGTTAAGCCTCATAACACTGCTTTTTTGCTACCGCTGGTATTACGAGTTTTGCAGATTTAGGGGCACCGCACACTTTTTTGGCCTTATCGCAAATCAACTTACGCAAATTGCGTATAGTCTTTTTTTCTATGGGACTTCCATAGCGCCGGTATTAAGAAGCTTGTCCTGGGAGGCCAAAAACTGAGCGGTACACCCTATCCCGTCAAGATTCGTAACGCATTCTAAAGTCAGTAGTTATGAGTTTTACACTACAAAGCTGTAGCATAAAACTCATAACTAAAGTGCTAAAAAGTACACTAACACCCATACACTTCCTATTAACCCCTAAACCGAGGCCCTCCTGCATCGCGAACACTAAACTAATAAACATATTAACCCCTAAACCGCCTTATTCCCGCCTTGCAAACATTAGTTAAATATTATTAACCCCTAATCTGCCGTCCCTAACATCGCCGCCACCTATCTACATTTATTAACCCCTAATCTGCCGCCCCCAACGTTGCCGCCAATATACTAAATTTATTAACCCCTAAACCTAAGTCTAACCCTAACACCCCCTAACTTAAATATAATTAAAATAAATCTAAATAAAACTTACTAATAACTAAATAATTCCTATTTAAAAATAAATACTTACCTGTAAAATAAACCCTAAGCTAGCTACAATATAACTAATAGTTAAATTGTATCTAGCTTAGGTTTTATTTTTATTTTACAGGCAAGTTTGTATTTATTTTAACTAGGTAGAATAGTTACTAAATAGTTATTAACTATTTACTAACTACCTAGCTAAAATAAATACAAATTTACCTGTAAAATAAAACCTAACCTAAGTTACACTAACACCTAACACTACACTCTAATTAAATAAATTACCTAAATTAAATACAATTAAATAAATTAAATACAATTAGCTAAGTTACAAAAAAAAAACCCCACACTAAATTTCAGAAAATCAAAAACAAATTACAAGATCTTTAAACTAATTACACATAATCTAATAGCCCTATCAAAATAAAAAGCCCCCCCCAAATAAAAAAAACCCCTAGCCTAAACTAAACTACCAATAGCCCTTAAAAGGGCCTTTTGCGGGGCATTGCCCCAAAGAAATCTACTCTTTTACCTGAAAAAAAACCTCCCCAACAGTAAAACCCACAACCCACAAACCAACCCCCCAAATAAAACCCTAACTAAAAAAACCTAAGCTCCCCATTGCCCTTAAAAGGGTATTTAGCTCTATTGCGGCCCAAAGCCCTAACCTAAAAATAAAACCCACCCAATAAACCCTTAAAAAAACCTAACACTAACCCCTGAAGATCCACTTACAGTTTTTGAAGACCGGACATCCATCCTCAACGAAGCCGGGAGAAGTCTTCATCCAAGCCGGGAGAAGTGGTCCTCCAGACAGGCAGAAGTCTTCATCCAGGCGGCATCTTCTATCTTCATCCATCCGACGCGGAGCGGGTCCATCTTCAAGACATTCCGTCGCGGAGCATCCTCTTCTTCCGACGACTACCCGAGGCTCTAAATAGAAGAGAGCACGCTGGACCGTATCTGCCCTCGGTCGAACTGGGAACATAGTCTCACGGACATATGTCTGTCAGCATTCTGTGCGTTGGCATTATGTCCGAGAACCAAGCAAGTCCTGATTATCGTCATTTGGTACGTTTATAAAGCTTTGCCGTTGTAACAGAACAGTTTGGTTTTCATGTTCTTTTATAGGGTTTATCTTTATACACTGGTATGATTCATTGTATCATGTCCCCCTTACAAATGATCTCACTTCCTTTTCTCCACTTTCCCTTGAATTAAACAATTCCCAGGCTGATACTAAGTCCTCACCAAGTATTTAATAGCCTATTAGCACATTAAAATGATAAAGTGGTTTGTTTACTGTAATCCCCTGACACGCTCCTGTTTCAGTGCACGAGGGGGGTGCATGAATCACAGATTATTGGTTCAGATAAGGGCGGCTGCAAAATTCTCAATTTCTCTGGTTTTAATATTTATAGTTTTGTGTTTGAGTAAAATGAACATTTTTATTTTATTCTATTAACTACTTAAAACATTTCTCCCAAATAAAATATTGTAATTTATTTGCAGAAAATAAAAACTTTTCAAAATAATAAAAATGTTTTTTCAGACCTCAAATAATGCAAAGAAAACAAGTTTATACTCATTTTTAAACAACACAATTGAGTGACTTTACTCCTGTAGCACAAATGCAAGCAGCTCGGCTTTGTTTAATGAATAGTGACCAATCATCTTGATCACATTCCAAAGGTTTTCAATGGGGTTCAGGTCTAGAGATTGGGCTGACCATGACAGGGTCTTGATCTGGTGGTCCTCCATCCACACCTAAATTGTCCTGGCTGTGTGGCATGGAGCATTGTCCTGCTGGAGAAATTAATCCTCAGAATTGGGGAACATTGTCAGAGCAGAAGGAAGCAAGTTTTATTACGTAGCTTGATTCATGCAGCCTTCATAAAGATAAATCTGCCTGATTTCAGTCTTGCGGAAGCACCCCCAGATCATTACCGATTCTCCAACAAATTTCACAGTGGGTGCGAGACACTGTGGCTTGTTACTACAGGTCTCCATCTAACCATTAGATGACCAGGTATTGGTCAAAGCTCAAAACTGAACTGTTTAGAGAAGATGACGTGGAATCAGGCTGATTTATTTGTCTTATCTAATCAGCTGTGTTTACTACATCCAACAAGTCACTGTAATGTTACTGCTTACATTATTATGAATTCCTTGTGTTTTAAATCCTTCACTTTTAGGGCCAGATTATGAGTTGAGTGCAAAATATTGCTTACGCAAAAGTGATATTTGCGCTCAACTGAGGAATACCAGCGCACGCAAATGTATGCTGGTATTACAAGTGAGGTGCAGTATGAATACGACCTCACTTTCGCATTGCACGGAAGCATTGCGCTCGTGAGAGCGTGCTTCTAGAGGCTCCAATGGGAGCCTCGTACTCATGCTGTCAGACACGGCATCAGAACCTCACACAGCGAAGGGGGTAAGTATTGCAGCGATGGCAGTAAATATATGTATATGATTATATACATATATATTTGTGTTAATAGGTGTATATATACATATTAACACATAAATATATACTGTATGTATATAGCTATATATATATATATATATATTACTGGGAACATACAGTTCCCGTAGACTGCAATGTAACCAACTTTTAGCTCCTCATAACTGATTTTTGCAGTTACTTTATTAAAAAATAAAGATGCTACCATTTTCATTTTTTTAATAAAGATTACTATATTGAAATTTGGGGCCAATTGGGGGACTTTTAGAAAAGATCTGATCTCTGGTTAATTTTCTGAGTGCTAATTGCTACCGTGAGCTCGCCGTAGCAATAACCAGCCACATGTAATGTCTGGTTATTTATCACGCACCCGCAAATAGGCAAATTTGCCTGTTTTCGGATGCGTGATATATTAGCGCTCCACTTGTAAACCCAGTATGTATTATTTGCACCTTTACAAACTCTAAGAGACCACATGAATATTTATTTGTATTGTTTAAATGAGAAGTTGTTTTTAGGTTTCTTGTAATATTTCCTTTTTGTGACACAATTAAACACATTGTAAAGAAGGATTAGATAACTGCAGATTAATTTGATTTCAGGGAAACATATTCTAACTTCCTGCGAGAAATGATCATCCAGCCAGGAATTGCCAAAGCCAAACTTGGGTTGTCTCGGGAGGATGTGACGCTGGAAGATCATGTAAGCAGAGTGTGGCCTGATGAGAGAAGTGAAGGATTATGGGATGGCTGTATGATAATTACATAGAATATAAAATGGCTGCACTAACCCCAGCACTACAAATATCTTTTTGAGATAAGTGAAATATTTGGTCAGTGTTTTCCACTAATATTTTGTAAGCTCATTTTTTATATTCTTCTTAATATGAGGAGAGTCCACGGCATCATTCCTTACTGTTGGGAAATACTGAACCTGGCCACCATAAGGGGGCAAAGGCTCAAATACTCACCCTACTTCCCTCATATCCCAGCCATTCTTTGCCTTTCGTCACAGGAGGTTGGCAGAGAAGTGTCAGAAGATTCGGAGTAGTTCCTTATGAAGGGCATCTACCCTTTTAAATGGGACTGGAGTTTTAAGTAGTTTTGTCAGCCTCTCAGTGAGAGCTTTGACGAATGTTAGAGTCTGGAGATGCAGGGAGAGTCTTTCTGCGAACCCATCCAGACTCATATTAACCGCTCCTAAGCAATCAGTGTTGATGAGTTTCACTCAAGTCCATGTCAGGAGCGATGCTACAAGACTGTCACACTTGAGAGGCTGTGTTTCTGTTCCACGGCATAGATTCCGGTAAGATCGTTTCATTTTTTACACATATGATAACACCAGGAAGACAGGGTCACAGTGTGGCTCCTTGTATCTGATTGGAATCAAGGGTTAATATTTCCTGAGGGGGATTATTGAACAATGGGGATTAATCACATAGTTTTATTTGATTATGGTGCGACATCTGTGAGATGTTTTTTGGGCTCAGGCAGATGTTGGAACGTACAGGTTTTTACTTTCGTTTTTTTAACTGCTCAGCTTTCTCCTACTGTTCCTTGTTCCCATGGCAGAATGACTGGGATATGAGGGAAGTAGGGGGAGTATTTAAGCTTTTGGCTGGGGTGTCTTTGCCTCCTCCTGGTGGCCAAGTTCAGTATTTCCCAACAGTAAGGAATGATGCCGTGGACTCTCATCATACAGAAGGATATGAAATTATCAAGTAAGCATAATTTATGTTTTATTCTGTTACAGCCGCTAAACCCAAATCCAGACAGTCGATGGAATACATACTTCAAAGATAATGAGGTGCTGCTGCAGATAGACAAGGATGTCAGGTAACCATGTTATAGATGCCCAGAGCATGGGGAATTTCACGTCACCACAGACTTCCCTCATATATTGCACTAATAAAACTATGGGAGATGTCCTTATTACAGTCCCAGTGAGGTAAAAAGAGCAATAACAAAAATATGTATAAAACATAGAGTTTATTCCAGAAACATCATAAGAACAGGATAGTCAAAAATAACAGAGAGGCAAAGGGCACCTCTGGCTGGCTTGCTTACGCGTTTCGGTATAGAGCTGTAATCTTAGCATGTCCTTATTAATCCCTTTAAAGAGACAGTACTCCAGAATGGTTATTGTTTAAAAAGTTAGATAATCCCTTTATTACCCATTCCCCAGTTTTGCATAAACAACACTGCTATATTAATACACTTTTTACCTCTGTGATTATCTTGTACCTAAACCTCTGCTAAAAGAACTGAAGTAAGGGGGTGGTCTGCAGACTTGCATTTTAGCCTATCAGTGCTGGCTCATAAATAACTCCACAGGAGTGAGCACAATGATATATATATATATATATATATATATGACACAAAAACTTGCACTGTCTAGCTGTTAAAAACTGTCAAAATGCACTAAGATAAGAGGCAGCTTTCAAGGGCTTAGAAATCAGCATATGAGCCTACCTAGGTTTAGCTTTCAACTAAGAATACCAAGAGTACAAAGTAAATTAGAAAGTTGTTTAACATTGCATGCCCTATCTGAGTCATGAAAGTTTAATTTGGACTTCACTGTCCCTTTAAACATAGTTTCATTAGCAGGGTACACACGTTATCATGTAGTCGTGGAGCTATGCCAGAGTTTATTGACGTCAGTTCCTGATAGCTGTGAGATAAAGCACATGTTTATCCCTCTGTTTTGTGCTGTAACACATATAACATTCATTGCTAGTTACAGACTGTAGCTACATCTGTATTAAAGCTTATGTCAGTCCGTATTATATCTTACGTACATCCGTATTAGAGCTTACCTACATCTGTGTTATAGCTTACGTACATCCGTATTATAGCTTACGTACATCTGTGTTATAGCTTACGTACATCTGTATTATATCTTATGTACATCCGTATTACAGGGAGTGCAGAATTATTAGGCAAATGAGTATTTTGACCACATCATCCTCTTTATGCATGTTGTCTTACTCCAAGCTGTATAGGCTCGAAAGCCTACTACCAATTAAGCATATTAGGTGATGTGCATCTCTGTAATGAGAAGGGGTGTGGTCTAATGACATCAACACCCTATATCAGGTGTGCATAATTATTAGGCAACTTCCTTTCCTTTGGCAAAATGGGTCAAAAGAAGGACTTGACAGGCTCAGAAAAGTCAAAAATAGTGAGATATCTTGCAGAGGGATGCAGCACTCTTAAAATTGCAAAGCTTCTGAAGCGTGATCATCGAACAATCAAGCGTTTCATTCAAAATAGTCAACAGGGTCGCAAGAAGCGTGTGGAAAAACCAAGGTGCAAAATAACTGCACATGAACTGAGAAAAGTCAAGCGTGCAGCTGCCAAGATGCCACTTGCCACCAGTTTGGCCATATTTCAGAGCTGCAACATCACTGGAGTGCCCAAAAGCACAAGGTGTGCAATACTCAGAGACATGGCCAAGGTAAGAAAGGCTGAAAGACGACCACCACTGAACAAGACACACAAGCTGAAACGTCAAGACTGGGCCAAGAAATATCTCAAGACTGATTTTTCTAAGGTTTTATGGACTGATGAAATGAAAGTGAGTCTTGATGGGCCAGATGGATGGGCCCGTGGCTGGATTGGTAAAGGGCAGAGAGCTCCAGTCCGACTCAGACGCCAGCAAGGTGGAGGTGGAGTACTGGTTTGGGCTGGTATCATCAAAGATGAGCTTGTGGGGCCTTTTCGGGTTGAGGATGGAGTCAAGCTCAACTCCCAGTCCTACTGCCAGTTTCTGGAAGACACCTTCTTCAAGCAGTGGTACAGGAAGAAGTCTGCATCCTTCAAGAAAAACATGATTTTCATGCAGGACAATGCTCCACCACACGCGTCCAAGTACTCCACAACGTGGCTGGCAAGAAAGGGTATAAAAGAAGAAAATCTAATGACATGGCCTCCTTGTTCACCTGATCTGAACCCCATTGAGAACCTGTGGTCCATCATCAAATGTGAGATTTACAAGGAGGGAAAACAGTACACCTCTCTGAACAGTGTCTGGGAGGCTGTGGTTGCTGCTGCACGCAATGTTGGTGAACAGATCAAAACACTGACAGAATCCATGGATGGCAGGCTTTTGAGTGTCCTTGCAAAGAAAGGTGGCTATATTGGTCAATGATTTGTTTTTGTTTTGTTTTTGAATGTCAGAAATGTATATTTGTGAATGTTGAGATGTTATATTGGTTTCACTGGTAAAAATAAATAATTGAAATGGGTATATATTTGTTTTTTGTTAAGTTGCCTAATAATTATGCATAGTAATAGTCACCTGCACACACTGATATCCCCCTAAAATAGCTATAACTAAAAACAAACTAAAAACTACTTCCAAAACTATTCAGCTTTGATATTAATGAGTTTTTTGGGTTCATTGAGAACATGGTTGTTGTTCAATAATAAAATTAATCCTCAAATATACAACTTGCCTAATAATTCTGCACTCCCTGTATAACTTACATACATCCGTATTATAGCTTACGTACATCTGTATTATAGCTTATGTCACTCCGTATTATAGCTTACGTACATCTGTGTTATAGCTTACGTACATCTGTTATAGCTTACGTACATCAGTGTTATAGCTTATGTACATCCGTATTATAGCTTACTTACATCCGTATTATAGCTTATGTCACTCCGTATTATAGCTTACGTACATCCGTTTTAGAGCTTACGTACATCTGTGTTATAGCTTACGTACATCTGTATTATAGCGTACGTACATCTGTATTATAGCTTACGTACATCTGTGTTAAAGCTTACGTCATTCCGTATTATAGCTTACGTACATCCGTTTTAGAGCTTACGTACATCTGTTATAGCTGACGTACCTCTGTATTGTAGCTTACTTACATCCGTATTATAGCTTACTTACATCCGTATTATAACTTACGTACATTCGTATTATAGCTGACGTACATCTGTATTATAGCTTATGTCATTCCGTATTATAGCTTACGTACATCCGTTTTAGAGCTTACGTACATCTGTTATAGCTGACGTACCTCTGTATTGTAGCTTACTTACATCCGTATTATAGCTTACTTACATCCGTATTATAGCTTATGTCACTCCGTATTATAGCTTACGTACATCCGTTTTAGAGCTTACGTACATCTGTTATAGCTTACGTACATCGGTGTTATAGCTTACTTACATCCATATTATAGCTTACGTATATCCGTATTAGCGATTACGTACATCTGTGTTATAGCTTACGTACATCTGTATTATAGCTTACGTACATCTGTATTATAGCTTACGTACATCTGTGTTAAAGCTTACGTACATCTGTATTATAGCTTACGTACATCCGTATTAGAGCTTACGTACATCTGTGTTATAGCTTACGTACATCCGTATTATAACTTACGTACATCCGTATTATAGCTGACGTACATCTGTATTATAGCTTATGTCATTCCGTATTATAGCTTACGTACATCCGTTTTAGAGCTTACGTACATCTGTTATAGCTGACGTACCTCTGTATTGTAGCTTACTTACATCCGTATTATAGCTTACTTACATCCGTATTATAGCTTATGTCACTCCGTATTATAGCTTACGTACATCCGTTTTAGAGCTTACGTACATCTGTTATAGCTTACGTACATCGGTGTTATAGCTTACTTACATCCATATTATAGCTTACGTACATCCGTATTAGCGCTTAAGTACATCTGTGTTATAGCTTACGTACATCTGTATTATAGCTTACGTACATCTGTATTATAGCTTACGTACATCTGTGTTAAAGCTTACGTACATCTGTATTATAGCTTACGTACATCCGTATTAGAGCTTACGTACATCTGTGTTATAGCTTACGTACATCCGTATAATAACTTACGTACATCCGTATTATAGCTGACGTATATCTGTATTATAGCTTATGTCATTCCGTATTATAGCTTACGTACATCCGTTTTAGAGCTTACGTACATCTGTTATAGCTGACGTACCTCTGTATTGTAGCTTACTTACATCCGTATTATAGCTTACTTACATCCGTATTATAGCTTACGTACATCTGTGTTATAACTTATGTCCGTCCATATTATAGCTTATGTATATCCGTATTATAGCTTATGTACATCTGTATTATAGCTTACTTATATCCGTATTATAGTTCATGTATTATAGCTTACGTCCGTAGAAATAATTGCTAATGGCTTTCTATGGTGACTATATAAGATCTACCTGTGTGTTCCGTTCCCTACTGTAAGTGCACATACGTTTCTGACAGTGTACAGTGCCACACATAGGCATAGGGTATCTAAATGATCTATAGTATCTGTATTAAAGGGACATAAAACAGTATAAACTAACAGAAGTTTCTAAATATATAATGCAGCCAAAACTTACCTGCAAAATGGTTTCTGTTTTAACCCCCATTAACCCCTTTAATTCAGGCATAGTTTTGCTTGCAGCAAGCTCCACCCTGGGCATTTCCATATATGGAAGGTGCTATCCAGGCCATAGCTTCTACAGAATGCACATGTGCACATGCACAGTAGGAGGCAGAGTCACATGTCACATGACTTAATCAGTGCACAGTATAATGCTAAAGCTTTTACAAAGCATGTGACATTATCCCCATGGAAACAAGCAAGCCTCTTGGCAACAAACAATAGCAGTACCTGCTGTCCCTCCTCAACCCCCCCTTGCTTGTATAAGTAATTATACTCACATGCACACTTTGTTATATGATAGAAAAAGGTTTGGAGTAGAACACTGATAAGAAGGGTGGAGCAGGCTACACTTGGCAACACTAAAGTGTAAGTAATTTTGAAGATGTTTGGACATTTTATTAAAATACCTATAAGCTTTTTTTTTTTTTTACACTTTTTTTCTCACACACTGTTTTACCTCAGTTGATATTTTTATAATATGCACATAATTCAAAATATTTTATGGTACTTTAAACATCATTAATACAATTTGCAGCCATTTTACTGTTCCTTAAACCCAACAGGTTTTTACCTAACAAGCGTGTCCTTTTTCTCATTCTACAGAAGACTGTGTCCTGACATTTCATTCTTCCAGCATCCCACCGAGTACCCCTGTCTTCTCATAATGGACCCTCTGAATGAATATGAGACCTTACGAAAGCGAGTACAACAAACTACTCTAAAGTCTCAGACAGTAGCACGGAACCGGAGCGGCCTTACCAACGTCAGTACCTGTTATGGAAATGCATAGTATTTTTTGTTTCTCAGGAATACTGTTATTTAGTCATTAAATAACAGTACTCCATCATAAGACACTGGGTGTGGTCTCTGCTAAACAAATACAACCTTAATAATACTGTATTATCTAGTTATTAAATAGCTGTACCAATAGATATACCTCCAGCATAAGTCACTGGGTGTGGTCTCTACTACATGTATATAACCTATTAATACTGTATTATCTAGTTATTAAATAGCTGTACCAATAGATATACCTCCAGCATAAGTCACTGGGTGTGGTCTCTACTACATGTAAATAACTAATAATACTGTATTCTCTAGTTATTAAATAGCTGTACCAATAGATATACCTCCAGCATAAGTCACTGGGTGTGGTCTCTACTACATGTATATAACCTATTAATACTGTATTATCTAGTTATTAAATAGCTGTACCAATAGATACACCTCCAGCATAAGTCACTGGGTGTGGTCTTTACTACATGTATATAACCTTATTAATACTTTATTATCTAGTTATTAAATAGCTGTACCAATAGATATACCTCCAGCATAAGTCACTGGGTGTGGTCTCTACTACATGTATATAACCTATTAATACTGTATTATCTAGTTATTAAATAGCTGTACCAATAGATATACCTCCAGCATAAGTCACTGGGTGTGGTCTCTACTACATGTATATAACCTATTAATACTGTATTATCTAGTTATTAAATAGCTGTACCAATAGATATACCTCCAGCATAAGGCACTGGGTGTGGTCTCTACTACATGTATATAACCTATTAATACTGTATTATCTAGTTATTAAATATCTGTACCAATAGATATACCTCCAGCATAAGTCACTGGGTGTGGTCTCTACTACATGTATATAACCTATTAATACTGTATTATCTAGTTATTAAATAGCTGTACCAATAGATATACCTCCCGCATAAGGCACTGGGTGTGGTCTCTACTACATGTATATAACTAATAATACTGTATTATCTAGTTATTAAATAGCTGTACCAATAGATACACCTCCAACATAAGTCACTGGGTGTGGTCTTTACTACATGTATATAACCTATTAATACTGTATTATCTAGTTATTAAATAGCTGTACCAATAGATATACCTCCAGCATAAGTCACTGGGTGTGGTCTTTACTACATGTATATAACCTATTAATACTGTATTATCTAGTTATTAAATAGCTGTACCAATAGATATACCTTCAGCATAAGTCACTGGGTGTGGTCTTTACTACATGTATATAACCTAATAATACTGTATTATCTAGTTATTAAATAGCTGTACCAATAGATATACCTCCAGCATAAGTCACTGGGTGTGGTCTCTACTACATGTATATAACTAATAATACTGTATTATCTAGTTATTAAATAGCTGTACCAATAGATATACCTCCAGCATAAGTCACTGGGTGTGGTCTCTACTACATGTATATAACCTATTAATACTGTATTATCCAGTTATTAAATAGCTGTACCAATAGATACACCTCCAGCATAAGTCACTGGGTGTGGTCTTTACTACATGTATATAACCTATTGATACTGTATTATCTAGTTATTAAATAGCTGTACCAATAGATATACCTCCAGCATAAGGCACTGGGTGTGGTCTCTACTACATGTATATAACCTATTAATACTGTATTATCTAGTTATTAAATAGCTGTACCAATAGATATACCTCCAGCATAAGTCACTGGGTGTGGTCTTTACTACATGTATATAACTAATAATACTGTATTATCTAGTTATTAAATAGCTGTACCAATAGATATACCTCCAACATAAGTCACTGGGTGTGGTCTTTACTACATGTATATAACCTATTAATACTGTATTATCTAGTTATTAAATAGCTGTACCAATAGATATACCTCCAGCATAAGTCACTGGGTGTGGTCTCTACTACATGTATATAACTATTAATACTGTATTATCTAGTTATTAAATAGCTGTACCAATAGATATACCTCCAGCATAAGTCACTGGGTGTGGTCTTTACTACATGTATATAACCTATTAATACTGTATTATCTAGTTATTAAATAGCTGTACCAATAGATATACCTCCAGCATAAGTCACTGGGTGTGGTCTTTACTACATGTATATAACCTATTAATACTGTATTATCTAGTTATTAAATAGCTGTACCAATAGATATACCTCCAGCATAAGTCACTGGGTGTGGTCTTTACTACATGTATATAACCTATTAATACTGTATTATCTAGTTATTAAATAGCTGTACCAATAGACACACCTCCAGCATAAGTCACTGGGTGTGGTCTTTACTACATGTATATAACCTATTAATATTGTATTATCTAGTTATTAAATAGCTGTACCAATAGATATACCTCCAGCATAAGTCACTGGGTGTGGTCTCTACTACATGTATATAACCTATTAATACTGTATTATCTAGTTATTAAATAGCTGTACCAATAGATATACCTCCAGCATAAGTCACTGGGTGTGGTCTTTACTACATGTATATAACTAATAATACTGTATTATCTAGTTATTAAATAGCTGTACCAATAGATATACCTCCAGCATAAGTCACTGGGTGTGGTCTTTACTACATGTATATAACTAATAATACTGTATTATCTAGTTATTAAATAGCTGTACCAATAGATACACCTCCAGCATAAGTCACTGGGTGTGGTCTTTACTACATGTATATAACCTATTAATACTGTATTATCTAGTTATTAAATAGCTGTACCAATAGACACACCTCCAGCATAAGTCACTGGGTGTGGTCTTTACTACATGTATATAACCTATTAATATTGTATTATCTAGTTATTAAATAGCTGTACCAATAGATATACCTCCAGCATAAGTCACTGGGTGTGGTCTCTACTACATGTATATAACCTATTAATACTGTATTATCTATTTATTAAATAGCTGTACCAATAGATATACCTCCAGCATAAGTCACTGGGTGTGGTCTCTACTACATGTATATAACCTAATAATACTGTATTATCTAGTTATTAAATAGCTGTACCAATAGATATACCTCCAGCATAAGTCACTGGGTGTGGTCTTTACTACATGTATATAACTAATAATACTGTATTATCTAGTTATTAAATAGCTGTACCAATAGATACACCTCTAGCATAAGTCACTGGGTGTGGTCTTTACTACATGTATATAACTATTAATACTGTATTATCTAGTTATTAAATAGCTGTACCAATAGATATACCTCCAGCATAAGTCACTGGGTGTGGTCTCTACTACATGTATATAACCTATTAATACTGTATTATCTAGTTATTAAATAGCTGTACCAATAGATATACCTCCAGCATAAGTCACTGGGTGTGGTCTCTACTACATGTATATAACCTATTAATACTGTATTATCTAGTTATTAAATAGCTGTACCAATAGATATACCTCCAACATAAGTCACTGGGTGTGGTCTCTACTACATGTATATAACCTATTAATACTGTATTATCTAGTTATTAAATAGCTGTACCAATAGATATACCTCCAGCATAAGTCACTGGGTGTGGTCTCTACTACATGTATATAACTATTAATACTGTATTATCTAGTTATTAAATAGCTGTACCAATAGATATACCTCCAGCATAAGTCACTGGGTGTGGTCTCTACTACATGTATATAACCTATTAATACTGTATTATCTAGTTATTAAATAGCTGTACCAATAGATATACCTCCAGCATAAGTCACTGGGTGTGGTCTCTACTACATGTATATAACCTATTAATACTGTATTATCTAGTTATTAAATAGCTGTACCAATAGATATACCTCCAGCATAAGTCACTGGGTGTGGTCTTTACTACATGTATATAACCTTATTAATACTTTATTATCTAGACTAACATCTTATTGTTTGCACAACATTTATAATTTGCTAAAAGTGCACATTTTCTGGGTTGAGACGATAGACACCTTTGCTGGGTATTGTCACACAGATTTGTTAGGTCTCATTCATGAATAAGTATTATATAGTTGTGTGATGAATTATGCTATGTATAATTTCTCATTGTTACTGTACAGTCAGGGATAGAGTTAAAGAGACGTGAACATGCAGTAATATGTGCTATCATGTAATTATTGCTCTATTGCTTGTATAATACTGAGATATAGACCATACAAGTCTCTGCTTTTGTTATGGTGAGCATCTTTTTCACACATCCTGTCTCTCTCTGTGCAGGTGAGCTCCCCTCGGAAACCCTCAGCTTCTTATCCCTCAAATGAGTACGAGCTGCTACCCAGTGGCTGCGAAGCACACTGGGAAGTGGTTGAGCGAATCCTGTTCATATTTGCCAAGCTGAACCCAGGCATTGCCTATGTACAGGGCATGAATGAAATAGTTGGACCAATTTACTACACGTTTGCCACAAACCCCAACAGTGAGTGGAAAGGTGAGATAAAGAAGCCACTAGTGTGTATTGTGTGTCTGCTAAACCCAGAATGTAACTAAAGCTGAACAAAAAAAATTAGCTCTGTAACAATTCATAATGTACCTTCATACGGTGCCGCTGTGTAGCGCTGAGTTATATGATAAACAGTACATAATGTATCTTCATACGGTGCTGCTGTCTAGCACTGAGTTATATGATAAACAGTACATAATGTACCTTCATACGGTGCCGCTGTCTAGTGCTTAGTTATATGATAAACAGTACATAATGTACCTTCATACGGTGCCGCTGTGTAGCGCTGAGTTATATAATAAACAGTACATAATGTACCTTCATACAGTGCCGCTGTCTAGCGCTTAGTTATATGATAAACAGTACATAATGTACCTTCATACAGTGCCGCTGTCTAGCGCTTAGTTATATGATAAACAGTACATAATGTACCTTCATACGGTGCTGCTGTGTAGCGCTGAGTTATATGATAAACAGTACATAATGTACCTTCATACGGTGCTGCTGTCTAGTGCTGAGTTATATGATAAACAGTACATAATGTATCTTCATACGGTGCCGCTGTCTAGCGCTTAGTTATATGATAAACAGTACATAATGTATCTTCATACGGTGCCGCTGCCTAGCACTGAGTTATATGATAAACAGTACATAATGTACCTTCTTACGGTGCCGCTGTCTAGCACTGAGTTATATGATAAACGGTACATAATGTACCTTCATACGGTGCCGCTGTCTAGCGCTTAGTTATACGATAAACGGTACATAATGTACCTTCATACGGTGCCGCTGTCTAGTGCTGAGTTATATGATAAACGGTACATAATGTACCTTCATACGGTGCCGCTGTCTAGTGCTGAGTTATATGATAAACAGTACATAATGTATCTTCATACGGTGCCGCTGTCTAGTGCTGAGTTATATGATAAACAGTACATAATGTACCTTCATACGGTGCCGCTGTCTAGCACTGAGTTATATGATAAACAGTACATAATGTATCTTCATACGGTGCCGCTGTCTAGTGCTGAGTTATATGATAAACAGTACATAATGTACCTTCATACGGTGCCGCTGTCTAGTGCTGAGTTATATGATAAACAGTACATAATGTATCTTCATACGGTGCCACTGTCTAGCACTGAGTTATATGATAAACAGTACATAATGTACCTTCATACGGTGCCGCTGTCTAGTGCTGAGTTATATGATAAACAGTACATAATGTATCTTCATACGGTGCCACTGTCTAGCACTGAGTTATATGATAAACAGCACATAATGTACCTTCATACGGTGCCGCTGTCTAGCACTGAGTTATATGATAAACAGTACATAATGTACCTTCATACGGTACCGCTGTCTAGCACTGAGTTATATGATAAACAGTACATAATGTATCTTCATACGGTGCCGCTGTCTAGTGCTGAGTTATATGATAAACAGTACATAATGTATCTTCATACGGTGCCGCTGTCTAGTGCTGAGTTATATGATAAACAGTACATAATGTACCTTCATACGGTGCCGCTGTCTAGCACTGAGTTATATGATAAACAGTACATAATGTACCTTCATACGGTGCCGCTGTCTAGCACTGAGTTATATGATAAACAGTACATAATGTACCTTCATACGGTGCCGCTGTCTAGCACTGAGTTATATGATAAACAGTACATAATGTATCTTCATACGGTGCCGCTGTCTAGCGCTGAGTTATATGATAAACAGTACATAATGTATCTTCATACGGTGCCGCTGTCTAGTGCTGAGTTATATGATAAACAGTACATAATGTACCTTCATACGGTGCCGCTGTCTAGCAGTGAGTTATATGATAAACAGTACATAATGTATCTTCATACGGTGCCACTGTCTAGCACTGAGTTATATGATAAACAGTACATAATGTATCTTCATACGGTGCCGCTGTCTAGCACTGAGTTATATGATAAACAGTACATAATGTATCTTCATACGGTGCCGCTGTCTAGCACTGAGTTATATGATAAACAGTACATAATGCACCTTCATACGGTGCCGCTGTCTAGCACTGAGTTATATGATAAACAGTACATAATGTACCTTCATACGGTACCGCTGTCTAGTGCTGAGTTATATGATAAACAGTACATAATGTATCTTCATACGGTGCCGCTGTCTAGTACTGAGTTATATGATAAACAGTACATAATGTACCTTCATACGGTGCCGCTTTCTAGTACTGAGTTATATGATAAACAGTACATAATGTACCTTCATACGGTGCCACTGTCTAGTGCTGAGTTATATGATAAACAGTACATAATGTACCTTCATACGGTGCCGCTGTCTAGCACTGAGTTATATGATAAACAGTACATAATGTACCTTCATACAGTGCCACTGTCTAGTGCTGAGTTATATGATAAACAGTACATAATGTACCTTCATACGGTGCCGCTGTCTAGCGCTTAGTTATATGATAAACAGTACATAATGTACCTTCATACGGTGCCGCTGTCTAGCGCTTAGTTATATGATAAACAGTACATAATGTACCTTCATACAGTGCCACTGTCTAGTGCTGAGTTATATGATAAACAGTACATAATGTACCTTCATACGGTGCCGCTGTCTAGCACTGAGTTATATGATAAACAGTACATAATGTACCTTCATACAGTGCCACTGTCTAGTGCTGAGTTATATGATAAACAGTACATAATGTACCTTCATACGGTACCGCTGTGTAGTACTGAGTTATATGATAAACAGCACATAATGTATCTTCATACGGTGCCGCTGTCTAGCACTGAGTTATATGATAAACAGTACATAATGTACCTTCATACGGTGCCGCTGTGTAGTACTGAGTTATATGATAAATATTACATAATGTATCTTCATACGGTGCCGCTGTCTAGCACTGAGTTATATGATAAACAGTACATAATGTACCTTCATACGGTGCCGCTGTCTAGCACTGAGTTATATGATAAACAGTACATAATGTATCTTCATACGGTGCCACTGTCTAGCGCTGAGTTATATGATAAACAGTACATAATGTACCTTCATACGGTGCCGCTGTCTAGTACTGAGTTATATGATAAACAGTACATAATGTACCTTCATACGGTGCCGCTGTCTAGTACTGAGTTATATGATAAACAGTACATAATGTACCTTCATACGGTGCCGCTGTCTAGTACTGAGTTATATGATAAACAGTACATAATGTACCTTCATACGGTGCCGCTGTCTAGTGCTGAGTTATATGATAAACAGTACATAATGTACCTTCATACGGTGCCGCTGTCTAGCACTGAGTTATATGATAAACAGTACATAATGTATCTTCATACGGTGCCGCTGTCTAGTGCTGAGTTATATGATAAACAGTACATAATGTACCTTCATACGGTACCGCTGTCTAGTGCTGAGTTATATGATAAACAGTACATAATGTATCTTCATACGGTGCTGCTGTCTAGCACTGAGTTATATGATAAACAGTACATAATGTACCTTCATACAGTGCCACTGTCTAGTGCTGAGTTATATGATAAACAGTACATAATGTACCTTCATACAGTGCTGCTGTCTAGTACTGAGTTATATGATAAACAGTACATAATGTACCTTCATACGGTGCCGCTGTCTAGTACTGAGTTATATGATAAACAGTACATAATGTATCTTCATACGGTGCCGCTGTCTAGCACTGAGTTATATGATAAACAGTACATAATGTATCTTTATACGGTGCCGCTGTCTAGCACTGAGTTATATGATAAACAGTACATAATGTACCTTCATACGGTGCTGCTGTCTAGTACTGAGTTATATGATAAACAGTACATAATGTACCTTCATACGGTGCCGCTGTCTAGTGCTGAGTTATATGATAAACAGTACATAATGTACCTTCATACGGTGCCTCTGTCTAGTACTGAGTTATATGATAAACAGTACATAATGTATCTTCATACGGTGCCGCTGTCTAGTGCTGAGTTATATGATAAACAGTACATAATGTACCTTCATACGGTGCCGCTGTCTAGCGCTTAGTTATATGATAAACAGTACATAATGTACCTTCATACGGTGCCGCTGTCTAGTGCTGAGTTATATGATAAACAGTACATAATGTACCTTCATACGGTGCCACTGTCTAGCACTGAGTTATATGATAAACAGTACATAATGTACCTTCATACAGTGCCGCTGTCTAGCACTGAGTTATATGATTAACAGTACATAATGTACCTTCATACAGTGCCGCTGTCTAGTACTGAGTTATATGATAAACAGTACATAATGTACCTTCATACGGTGCTGCTGTCTAGTGCTGAGTTATATGATAAACAATACATAATGTACCTTCATACGGTGCCGCTGTCTAGCACTGAGTTATATGATAAACAGTACATAATGTATCTTCATACGGTGCTGCTGTCTAGTGCTGAGTTATATGATAAACAGTACATAATGTATCTTCATACGGTGCCACTGTCTAGTACTGAGTTATATGATAAACAGTACATAATGTACCTTCATACGGTGCCGCTGTCTAGTGCTGAGTTATATGATAAACAGTACATAATGTACCTTCATACGGTGCCGCTGTCTAGTGCTGAGTTATATGATAAACAGTACATAATGTACCTTCATACAGTGCCGCTGTCTAGTACTGAGTTATATGATAAACAGTACATAATGTATCTTCATACGGTGCCTCTGTCTAGCACTTAGTTATATGATAAACAGTACATAATGTATCTTCATACGGTGCCGCTGTCTAGCACTGAGTTATATGATAAACAGTACATAATGTACCTTCATACGGTGCCGCTGTCTAGCACTGAGTTATATGATAAACAGTACATAATGTACCTTCATACAGTGCCGCTGTCTAGCACTGAGTTATATGATAAACAGTACATAATGTACCTTCATACGGTGCCGCTGTCTAGTACTGAGTTATATGATAAACAGTACATAATGTATCTTCATACGGTGCCACTGTCTAGCACTGAGTTATATGATAAACAGTACATAATGTATCTTCATACGGTGCTGCTGTCTAGTGCTGAGTTATATGATAAACAGTACATAATGTATCTTCATACGGTGCTGCTGTCTAGCACTGAGTTATATGATAAACAGTACATAATGTACCTTCATACGGTGCCGCTGTCTAGCACTGAGTTATATGATAAACAGCACATAATGTACCTTCATACGGTGCCGCTGTCTAGCACTGAGTTATATGATAAACAGTACATAATGTACCTTCATACGGTACCGCTGTCTAGCACTGAGTTATATGATAAACAGTACATAATGTATCTTCATACGGTGCCGCTGTCTAGTGCTGAGTTATATGATAAACAGTACATAATGTATCTTCATACGGTGCCGCTGTCTAGTGCTGAGTTATATGATAAACAGTGCATAATGTACCTTCATACGGTGCCGCTGTCTAGCACTGAGTTATATGATAAACAGTACATAATGTACCTTCATACGGTGCCGCTGTCTAGCACTGAGTTATATGATAAACAGTACATAATGTATCTTCATACGGTGCCGCTGTCTAGCGCTGAGTTATATGATAAACAGTACATAATGTATCTTCATACGGTGCCGCTGTCTAGTGCTGAGTTATATGATAAACAGTACATAATGTACCTTCATACGGTGCCGCTGTCTAGCAGTGAGTTATATGATAAACAGTACATAATGTATCTTCATACGGTGCCACTGTCTAGCACTGAGTTATATGATAAACAGTACATAATGTATCTTCATACGGTGCTGCTGTCTAGCGCTGAGTTATATGATAAACAGTACATAATGTATCTTCATACGGTGCCGCTGTCTAGTGCTGAGTTATATGATAAACAGTACATAATGTATCTTCATACGGTGCTGCTGTCTAGCACTGAGTTATATGATAAACAGTACATAATGTACCTTCATACAGTGCCGCTGTCTAGCACTGAGTTATATGATAAACAGTACATAATGTATCTTCATACGGTGCCGCTGTCTAGCACTGAGTTATATGATAAACAGTACATAATGCACCTTCATACGGTGCCGCTGTCTAGCACTGAGTTATATGATAAACAGTACATAATGTATCTTCATACGGTGCCGCTGTCTAGCACTGAGTTATATGATAAACAGTACATAATGCACCTTCATACGGTGCCGCTGTCTAGCACTGAGTTATATGATAAACAGTACATAATGTACCTTCATACGGTACCGCTGTCTAGTGCTGAGTTATATGATAAACAGTACATAATGTATCTTCATACGGTGCCGCTGTCTAGTACTGAGTTATATGATAAACAGTACATAATGTACCTTCATACGGTGCCGCTGTCTAGTACTGAGTTATATGATAAACAGTACATAATGTACCTTCATACGGTGCCACTGTCTAGTGCTGAGTTATATGATAAACAGTACATAATGTACCTTCATACGGTGCCGCTGTCTAGCGCTGAGTTATATGATAAACAGTACATAATGTACCTTCATACGGTACCGCTGTCTAGTGCTGAGTTATATGATAAACAGTACATAATGTACCTTCATACGGTGCCGCTGTCTAGCACTGAGTTATATGATAAACAGTACATAATGTACCTTCATACAGTGCCACTGTCTAGTGCTGAGTTATATGATAAACAGTACATAATGTACCTTCATACGGTGCCGCTGTCTAGCACTGAGTTATATGATAAACAGTACATAATGTACCTTCATACAGTGCCACTGTCTAGCACTGAGTTATATGATAAACAGTACATAATGTACCTTCATACGGTACCGCTGTGTAGTACTGAGTTATATGATAAACAGCACATAATGTATCTTCATACGGTGCCGCTGTCTAGCACTGAGTTATATGATAAACAGCACATAATGTACCTTCATACGGTGCCGCTGTGTAGTACTGAGTTATATGATAAACAGCACATAATGTATCTTCATACGGTGCCGCTGTCTAGCACTGAGTTATATGATAAACAGCACATAATGTATCTTCATACGGTGCCGCTGTCTAGCACTGAGTTATATGATAAACAGTACATAATGTACCTTCATACGGTGCCGCTGTGTAGTACTGAGTTATATGATAAATATTACATAATGTATCTTCATACGGTGCCGCTGTCTAGCACTGAGTTATATGATAAACAGTACATAATGTACCTTCATACGGTGCCGCTGTCTAGCACTGAGTTATATGATAAACAGTACATAATGTATCTTCATACGGTGCCACTGTCTAGCGCTGAGTTATATGATAAACAGTACATAATGTACCTTCATACGGTGCCGCTGTCTAGCACTGAGTTATATGATAAACAGTACATAATGTATCTTCATACGGTGCCGCTGTCTAGTGCTGAGTTATATGATAAACAGTACATAATGTACCTTCATACGGTGCCGCTGTCTAGCGCTGAGTTATATGATAAACAGTACATAATGTATCTTCATACGGTGCCACTGTCTAGCACTGAGTTATATGATAAACAGTGCATAATGTACCTTCATACGGTGCCGCTGTCTAGCACTGAGTTATATGATAAACAGTACATAATGTATCTTCATACGGTGCCGCTGTCTAGTACTGAGTTATATGATAAACAGTACATAATGTACCTTCATACGGTGCCGCTGTCTAGCACTGAGTTATATGATAAACAGTACATAATGTACCTTCATACAGTGCCGCTGTCTAGCACTGAGTTATATGATTAACAGTACATAATGTACCTTCATACAGTGCCGCTGTCTAGTACTGAGTTATATGATAAACAGTACATAATGTACCTTCATACGGTGCTGCTGTCTAGTGCTGAGTTATATGATAAACAATACATAATGTACCTTCATACGGTGCCGCTGTCTAGCACTGAGTTATATGATAAACAGTACATAATGTATCTTCATACGGTGCTGCTGTCTAGCACTGAGTTATATGATAAACAGTACATAATGTACCTTCATACGGTGCCGCTGTCTAGTGCTGAGTTATATGATAAACAGTACATAATGTACCTTCATACAGTGCCGCTGTCTAGTACTGAGTTATATGATAAACAGTACATAATGTATCTTCATACGGTGCCTCTGTCTAGCACTTAGTTATATGATAAACAGTACATAATGTATCTTCATACGGTGCCGCTGTCTAGTGCTGAGTTATATGATAAACAGTACATAATGTATCTTCATACGGTGCCTCTGTCTAGCACTTAGTTATATGATAAACAGTACATAATGTATCTTCATACGGTGCCGCTGTCTAGCACTGAGTTATATGATAAACAGTACATAATGTACCTTCATACGGTGCCGCTGTCTAGCACTGAGTTATATGATAAACAGTACATAATGTACCTTCATACGGTGCCGCTGTCTAGCACTGAGTTATATGATAAACAGTACATAATGTACCTTCATACGGTGCCGCTGTCTAGTACTGAGTTATATGATAAACAGTACATAATGTATCTTCATACGGTGCCGCTGTCTAGTGCTGAGTTATATGATAAACAGTACATAATGTATCTTCATACGGTGCCACTGTCTAGCACTGAGTTATATGATAAACAGTACATAATGTACCTTCATACGGTGCCGCTGTCTAGCGCTGAGTTATATGATAAACAGTACATAATGTACCTTCATACGGTGCCGCTGTCTAGTGCTGAGTTATATGATAAACAGTACATAATGTATCTTCATACGGTGCCACTGTCTAGCGCTGAGTTATATGATAAACAGTACATAATGTACCTTCATACGGTGCCGCTGTCTAGTACTGAGTTATATGATAAACAGTACATAATGTATCTTCATACGGTGCTGCTGTCTAGTGCTGAGTTATATGATAAACAGTACATAATGTATCTTCATACGGTGCTGCTGTCTAGTGCTGAGTTATATGATAAACAGTACATAATGTACCTTCATACGGTGCCGCTGTCTAGCGCTTAGTTATATGATAAACAGTACATAATGTACCTTCATACGGTGCCGCTGTCTAGTGCTGAGTTATATGATAAACAGTACATAATGTACCTTCATACGGTGCCACTGTCTAGCACTGAGTTATATGATAAACAGTACATAATGTACCTTCATACAGTGCCGCTGTCTAGCACTGAGTTATATGATAAACAGTACATAATGTATCTTCATACGGTGCCGCTGTCTAGCGCTGAGTTATATGATAAACAGTACATAATGTACCTTCATATGGTGCCGCTGTCTAGTGCTGAGTTATATGATAAACAGTACATAATGTACCTTCATACGGTGCCGCTGTCTAGCACTGAGTTATATGATAAACAGTACATAATGTATCTTCATACGGTGCCGCTGTCTAGTGCTGAGTTATATGATAAACAGTACATAATGTATCTTCATACGGTGCCGCTGTCTAGTGCTGAGTTATATGATAAACAGTACATAATGTACCTTCATACGGTGCCGCTGTCTAGCACTGAGTTATATGATAAACAGTACATAATGTATCTTCATACGGTGCCGCTGTCTAGTGCTGAGTTATATGATAAACAGTACATAATGTACCTTCATACGGTGCCGCTGTCTAGCACTGAGTTATATGATAAACAGTACATAATGTATCTTCATACGGTGCCGCTGTCTAGTGCTGAGTTATATGATAAACAGTACATAATGTACCTTCATACGGTGCCGCTGTCTAGTACTGAGTTATATGATAAACAGTACATAATGTATCTTCATACGGTGCCGTTGTCTAGTACTGAGTTATATGATTAACAGTACATAATGTACCTTCATACGGTGCCGCTGTCTAGCACTGAGTTATATGATAAACAGTACATAATGTATCTTCATACGGTGCCGCTGTCTAGTGCTGAGTTATATGATAAACAGTACATAATGTATCTTCATACGGTGCTGCTGTCTAGTGCTGAGTTATATGATAAACAGTACATAATGTACCTTCATACGGTGCTGCTGTGTAGCGCTGAGTTATATGATAAACAGTACATAATGTACCTTCATACGGTGCTGCTGTCTAGTGCTGAGTTATATGATAAACAGTACATAATGTACCTTCATACGGTGCCACTGTCTAGCACTGAGTTATATGATAAACAGTACATAATGTATCTTTATACGGTGCTGCTGTCTAGTGCTGAGTTATATGATAAACAGTACATAATGTACCTTCATACGGTGGCGCTGTCTAGCACTGAGTTATATGATAAACAGTACATAATGTATCTTTATACGGTGCTGCTGTCTAGTGCTGAGTTATATGATAAACAGTACATAATGTACCTTCATACGGTGGCGCTGTCTAGCACTGAGTTATATGATAAACAGTACATAATGTACCTTCATACGGTGCCGCTGTCTAGCACTGAGTTATATGATAAACAGTACATAATGTATCTTCATACGGTGCCGCTGTCTAGCGCTGAGTTATATGATAAACAGTACATAATGTATCTTCATACGGTGCCGCTGTCTAGTGCTGAGTTATATGATAAACAGTACATAATGTATCTTCATACGGTGCTGCTGTCTAGCACTGAGTTATATGATAAACAGTACATAATGTACCTTCATACGGTGCCGCTGTCTAGCGCTTAGTTATATGATAAACAGTACATAATGTACCTTCATACGGTGCCTCTGTCTAGTACTGAGTTATATGATAAACAGTACATAATGTACCTTCATACGGTGCCGCTGTCTAGTGCTGAGTTATATGATAAACAGTACATAATGTATCTTCATACGGTGCTGCTGTCTAGTGCTGAGTTATATGATAAACAGTACATAATGTACCTTCATACGGTGCCTCTGTCTAGTACTGAGTTATATGATAAACAGTACATAATGTACCTTCATACGGTGCCGCTGTCTAGCGCTTAGTTATATGATAAACAGTACATAATGTACCTTCATACGGTGCCGCTGTCTAGTGCTGAGTTATATGATAAACAGTACATAATGTACCTTCATACGGTGCCGCTCTCTAGCACTGAGTTATATGATAAACAGTACATAATGTACCTTCTTACGGTGCCGCTGTCTAGTACTGAGTTATATGATAAACAGTACATAATGTACCTTCTTACGGTGCCGCTGTCTAGTACTGAGTTATATGATAAACAGTACATAATGTACCTTCTTACGGTGCCGCTGTCTAGTACTGAGTTATATGATAAACAGTACATAATGTACCTTCATACGGTGCCGCTGTCTAGCACTGAGTTATATGATAAACAGTACATAATGTACCTTCATACGGTGCCGCTGTCTAGTACTGAGTTATATGATAAACAGTACATAATGTATCTTCATACGGTGCCGCTGTCTAGCACTGAGTTATATGATAAACAGTACATAATGTACCTTCATACGGTGCTGCTGTCTAGCACTGAGTTATATGATAAACAGTACATAATGTACCTTCATACGGTGCCGCTGTCTAGTGCTGAGTTATATGATAAACAGTACATAATGTATCTTCATACGGTGCCGCTGTCTAGCACTGAGTTATATGATAAACAGTACATAATGTACCTTCATACGGTGCCGCTGTCTAGTACTGAGTTATATGATAAACAGTACATAATGTATCTTCATACGGTGCCGCTGTCTAGTACTGAGTTATATGATAAACAGTACATAATGTACCTTCATACAGTGCCGCTGTCTAGTACTGAGTTATATGATAAACAGTACATAATGTACCTTCATACGGTGCTGCTTTCTAGCACTGAGTTATATGATAAACAGTACATAATGTACCTTCATACGGTGCCGCTGTCTAGCACTGAGTTATATGATAAACAGTACATAATGTACCTTCATACGGTGCCGCTGTCTAGCGCTTAGTTATATGATAAACAGTACATAATGTATCTTCATACGGTGCCGCTGTCTAGTGCTGAGTTATATGATAAACGGTACATTATGTACCTTCATACGGTGCCGCTGTCTAGCACTGAGTTATATGATAAACAGTACATAATGTATCTTCATACGGTGCTGCTGTCTAGCACTGAGTTATATGATAAACAGTACATAATGTACCTTCATACGGTGCCGCTGTCTAGCACTGAGTTATATGATAAACAGTACATAATGTATCTTCATACGGTGCCGCTGTCTAGCACTGAGTTATATGATAAACAGTACATAATGTATCTTCATACGGTGCTGCTGTCTAGCGCTGAGTTATATGATAAACAGTACATAATGTATCTTCATACGGTGCCGCTGTCTAGTGCTGAGTTATATGATAAACAGTACATAATGTATCTTCATACGGTGCTGCTGTCTAGCACTGAGTTATATGATAAACAGTACATAATGTACCTTCATACGGTGCCGCTGTCTAGCGCTTAGTTATATGATAAACAGTACATAATGTACCTTCATACGGTGCCGCTGTCTAGTGCTGAGTTATATGATAAACAGTACATAATGTACCTTCATACGGTGCCGCTGTCTAGTGCTGAGTTATATGATAAACAGTACATAATGTACCTTCATACGGTGCCGCTCTCTAGCACTGAGTTATATGATAAACAGTACATAATGTACCTTCTTACGGTGCCGCTGTCTAGTACTGAGTTATATGATAAACAGTACATAATGTACCTTCTTACGGTGCCGCTGTCTAGTACTGAGTTAATGTACCTTCTTACGGTGCCGCTGTCTAGTACTGAGTTATATGATAAACAGTACATAATGTACCTTCATACGGTGCCGCTGTCTAGCACTGAGTTATATGATAAACAGTACATAATGTACCTTCATACGGTGCCGCTGTCTAGTACTGAGTTATATGATAAACAGTACATAATGTATCTTCATACGGTGCCGCTGTCTAGCGCTTAGTTATATGATAAACAGTACATAATGTACCTTCATACGGTGCTGCTGTCTAGCACTGAGTTATATGATAAACAGTACATAATGTACCTTCATACGGTGCCGCTGTCTAGTGCTGAGTTATATGATAAACAGTACATAATGTATCTTCATACGGTGCCGCTGTCTAGCGCTTAGTTATATGATAAACAGTACATAATGTACCTTCATACGGTGCTGCTGTCTAGCACTGAGTTATATGATAAACAGTACATAATGTACCTTCATACGGTGCCGCTGTCTAGTGCTGAGTTATATGATAAACAGTACATAATGTATCTTCATACGGTGCCGCTGTCTAGCACTGAGTTATATGATAAACAGTACATAATGTACCTTCATACGGTGCCGCTGTCTAGTACTGAGTTATATGATAAACAGTACATAATGTATCTTCATACGGTGCCGCTGTCTAGTACTGAGTTATATGATAAACAGTACATAATGTACCTTCATACGGTGCCACTGTCTAGCACTGAGTTATATGATAAACAGTACATAATGTACCTTCATACGGTGCTGCTTTCTAGCACTGAGTTATATGATAAACAGTACATAATGTACCTTCATACGGTGCCGCTGTCTAGTGCTGAGTTATATGATAAACAGTACATAATGTATCTTCATACGGTGCCACTGTCTAGCGCTTAGTTATATGATAAACAGTACATAATGTATCTTCATACGGTGCCGCTGTCTAGCACTGAGTTATATGATAAACAGTACATAATGTACCTTCATACGGTGCCGCTGTCTAGTACTGAGTTATATGATAAACAGTACATAATGTATCTTCATACGGTGCCGCTGTCTAGCAGAGAGTTATGATAAACAGTACATAATGTACCTTCATACGGTGCCGCTGTCTAGCACTGAGTTATATGATAAACAGTACATAATGTACCTTCATACGGTGCCGCTGTCTTGCACTGAGTTATATGATAAACAGTACATAATGTACCTTCATACGGTGCCGCTGTCTAGTGCTGAGTTATATGATAAACAGTACATAATGTATCTTCATACGGTGCCGCTGTCTAGTGCTGAGTTATATGATAAACAGTACATAATGTACCTTCATACGGTGCCGCTGTCTAGCGCTTAGTTATATGATAAACAGTACATAATGTACCTTCATACGGTGCCGCTGTCTAGCACTGAGTTATATGATAAACAGTACATAATGTACCTTCATACGGTGCCGCTGTCTAGCGCTGAGTTATATGATAAACAGTACATAATGTACCTTCATACGGTGCCGCTGTCTAGTGCTGAGTTATATGATAAACAGTACATAATGTACCTTCATACGGTGCCGCTGTCTAGCGCTGAGTTATATGATAAACAGTACATAATGTATCTTCATACGGTGCCGCTGTCTAGTGCTGAGTTATATGATAAACAGTACATAATGTACCTTCATACGGTGCCGCTGTCTAGTGCTGAGTTATATGATAAACAGTACATAATGTATCTTCATACGGTGCCGCTGTCTAGCACTGAGTTATATGATAAACAGTACATAATGTACCTTCATACGGTGCCGCTGTCTAGCACTGAGTTATATGATAAACAGTACATAATGTACCTTCATACGGTGCCGCTGTCTAGCACTGAGTTATATGATAAACAGTACATAATGTATCTTCATACGGTGCCGCTGTGTAGTGCTGAGTTATATGATAAACAGTACATAATGTACCTTCATACGGTGCCGCTGTCTAGTGCTGAGTTATATCATAAACAGTACATAAAGTACCTTCATACGGTGCCGCTGTCTAGCGCTGAGTTATATGATAAACAGCACATAATGTATCTTCATACTGTGCCGCTGTCTAGTGCTGAGTTATATGATAAACAGTACATAATGTATCTTCATACGGTGCCGCTGTCTAGCACTGAGTTATATGATAAACAGTACATAATGTACCTTCATACGGTGCCGCTGTCTAGCACTGAGTTATATGATAAACAGTACATAATGTACCTTCATACGGTGCCGCTGTCTAGCACTGAGTTATATGATAAACAGTACATAATGTACCTTCATACGGTGCCGCTGTCTAGCACTGAGTTATATGATAAACAGTACATAATGTATCTTCATACGGTGCCGCTGTGTAGTGCTGAGTTATATGATAAACAGTACATAATGTATCTTCATACGGTGCCGTTGTCTAGTACTGAGTTATATGATAAACAGTACATAATGTACCTTCATACGGTGCCGCTGTCTAGCGCTGAGTTATATGATAAACAGTACATAATGTATCTTCATACGGTGCCGCTGTCTAGCGCTGAGTTATATGATAAACAGTACATAATGTACCTTCATACGGTGCCTCTGTCTAGCACTGAGTTATATGATAAACAGTACATAATGTACCTTCATACGGTGCCGCTGTCTAGCGCTGAGTTATATGATAAACAGTACATAATGTACCTTCATACGGTGCCGCTGTCTAGCACTGAGTTATATGATAAACAGTACATAATGTACCTTCATACGGTGCCGCTGTCTAGTGCTGAGTTATATGATAAACAGTACATAATGTACCTTCATACGGTGCCGCTGTCTAGTGCTGAGTTATATGATAAACAGTACATAATGTACCTTCATACGGTGCCGCTGTCTAGCACTGAGTTATATGATAAACAGTACATAATGTACCTTCATACGGTGCCGCTGTCTAGTACTGAGTTATATGATAAACAGTACATAATGTACCTTCATACGGTGCCGCTGTCTAGCACTGAGTTATATGATAAACAGTACATAATGTATCTTCATACGGTGCCGCTGTCTAGCACTGAGTTATATGATAAACAGTACATAATGTACCTTCATACGGTGCCGCTGTCTAGTACTGAGTTATATGATAAACAGTACATAATGTACCTTCTTACGGTGCCGCTGTCTAGTACTGAGTTATATGATAAACAGTACATAATGTACCTTCTTACGGTGCCGCTGTCTAGTACTGAGTTATATGATAAACAGTACATAATGTACCTTCTTACGGTGCCGCTGTCTAGTACTGAGTTATATGATAAACAGTACATAATGTACCTTCATACGGTGCCGCTGTCTAGCACTGAGTTATATGATAAACAGTACATAATGTACCTTCATACGGTGCCGCTGTCTAGTACTGAGTTATATGATAAACAGTACATAATGTATCTTCATACGGTGCCGCTGTCTAGCACTGAGTTATATGATAAACAGTACATAATGTATCTTCATACGGTGCCGCTGTCTAGCGCTTAGTTATATGATAAACAGTACATAATGTACCTTCATACGGTGCTGCTGTCTAGCACTGAGTTATATGATAAACAGTACATAATGTACCTTCATACGGTGCCGCTGTCTAGTGCTGAGTTATATGATAAACAGTACATAATGTATCTTCATACGGTGCCGCTGTCTAGCACTGAGTTATATGATAAACAGTACATAATGTACCTTCATACGGTGCCGCTGTCTAGTACTGAGTTATATGATAAACAGTACATAATGTATCTTCATACGGTGCCGCTGTCTAGTACTGAGTTATATGATAAACAGTACATAATGTACCTTCATACGGTGCCACTGTCTAGCACTGAGTTATATGATAAACAGTACATAATGTACCTTCATACGGTGCTGCTTTCTAGCACTGAGTTATATGATAAACAGTACATAATGTACCTTCATACGGTGCCGCTGTCTAGTGCTGAGTTATATGATAAACAGTACATAATGTATCTTCATACGGTGCCACTGTCTAGCGCTTAGTTATATGATAAACAGTACATAATGTATCTTCATACGGTGCCGCTGTCTAGCACTGAGTTATATGATAAACAGTACATAATGTACCTTCATACGGTGCCGCTGTCTAGTACTGAGTTATATGATAAACAGTACATAATGTATCTTCATACGGTGCCGCTGTCTAGCAGAGAGTTATGATAAACAGTACATAATGTACCTTCATACGGTGCCGCTGTCTAGCACTGAGTTATATGATAAACAGTACATAATGTACCTTCATACGGTGCCGCTGTCTAGCACTGAGTTATATGATAAACAGTACATAATGTACCTTCATACGGTGCCGCTGTCTAGTGCTGAGTTATATGATAAACAGTACATAATGTATCTTCATACGGTGCCGCTGTCTAGTGCTGAGTTATATGATAAACAGTACATAATGTACCTTCATACGGTGCCGCTGTCTAGCGCTTAGTTATATGATAAACAGTACATAATGTACCTTCATACGGTGCCGCTGTCTAGCACTGAGTTATATGATAAACAGTACATAATGTACCTTCATACGGTGCCGCTGTCTAGCGCTGAGTTATATGATAAACAGTACATAATGTACCTTCATACGGTGCCGCTGTCTAGTGCTGAGTTATATGATAAACAGTACATAATGTACCTTCATACGGTGCCGCTGTCTAGCGCTGAGTTATATGATAAACAGTACATAATGTATCTTCATACGGTGCCGCTGTCTAGTGCTGAGTTATATGATAAACAGTACATAATGTACCTTCATACGGTGCCGCTGTCTAGTGCTGAGTTATATGATAAACAGTACATAATGTATCTTCATACGGTGCCGCTGTCTAGCACTGAGTTATATGATAAACAGTACATAATGTACCTTCATACGGTGCCGCTGTCTAGCACTGAGTTATATGATAAACAGTACATAATGTACCTTCATACGGTGCCGCTGTCTAGCACTGAGTTATATGATAAACAGTACATAATGTATCTTCATACGGTGCCGCTGTGTAGTGCTGAGTTATATGATAAACAGTACATAATGTACCTTCATACGGTGCCGCTGTCTAGTGCTGAGTTATATCATAAACAGTACATAAAGTACCTTCATACGGTGCCGCTGTCTAGCGCTGAGTTATATGATAAACAGCACATAATGTATCTTCATACTGTGCCGCTGTCTAGTGCTGAGTTATATGATAAACAGTACATAATGTATCTTCATACGGTGCCGCTGTCTAGCACTGAGTTATATGATAAACAGTACATAATGTACCTTCATACGGTGCCGCTGTCTAGCACTGAGTTATATGATAAACAGTACATAATGTACCTTCATACGGTGCCGCTGTCTAGCACTGAGTTATATGATAAACAGTACATAATGTACCTTCATACGGTGCCGCTGTCTAGCACTGAGTTATATGATAAACAGTACATAATGTATCTTCATACGGTGCCGCTGTGTAGTGCTGAGTTATATGATAAACAGTACATAATGTATCTTCATACGGTGCCGTTGTCTAGTACTGAGTTATATGATAAACAGTACATAATGTACCTTCATACGGTGCCGCTGTCTAGCGCTGAGTTATATGATAAACAGTACATAATGTATCTTCATACGGTGCCGCTGTCTAGCGCTGAGTTATATGATAAACAGTACATAATGTACCTTCATACGGTGCCTCTGTCTAGCACTGAGTTATATGATAAACAGTACATAATGTACCTTCATACGGTGCCGCTGTCTAGTGCTGAGTTATATGATAAACAGTACATAATGTACCTTCATACGGTGCCGCTGTCTAGCACTGAGTTATATGATAAACAGTACATAATGTACCTTCATACGGTGCCGCTGTCTAGTGCTGAGTTATATGATAAACAGTACATAATGTACCTTCATACGGTGCCGCTGTCTAGTGCTGAGTTATATGATAAACAGTACATAATGTACCTTCATACGGTGCCGCTGTCTAGCACTGAGTTATATGATAAACAGTACATAATGTACCTTCATACGGTGCCGCTGTCTAGTACTGAGTTATATGATAAACAGTACATAATGTACCTTCATACGGTGCCGCTGTCTAGCACTGAGTTATATGATAAACAGTACATAATGTATCTTCATACGGTGCCGCTGTCTAGCACTGAGTTATATGATAAACAGTACATAATGTACCTTCATACGGTGCCGCTGTCTAGTACTGAGTTATATGATAAACAGTACATAATGTACCTTCATACGGTGCCGCTGTCTAGTGCTGAGTTATATGATAAACAGTACATAATGTACCTTCATACGGTGCCGCTGTCTAGCACTGAGTTATATGATAAACAGTACATAATGTACCTTCATACGGTGCCGCTGTCTAGTACTGAGTTATATGATAAACAGTACATAATGTATCTTCATACAGTGCCGCTGTCTAGTGCTGAGTTATATGATAAACAGTACATAATGTACCTTCATACGGTGCCGCTGTCTAGCACTGAGTTATATGATAAACAGTACATAATGTACCTTCATACGGTGCCGCTGTCTAGTGCTGAGTTATATGATAAACAGTACATAATGTACCTTCATACGGTACCGCTGTCTAGTGCTGAGTTATATGATTAACAGTACATAATGTACCTTCATACGGTGCCGCTGTCTAGCACTGAGTTATATGATAAACAATACATAATGTACCTTCATACGGTGCCGCTGTCTAGTGCTGAGTTATATGATAAACAGTACATAATGTACCTTCATACGGTACCACTGTCTAGTGCTGAGTTATATGATAAACAGTACATAATGTATCTTCATACGGTGCCACTGTCTAGCGCTTAGTTATATGATAAACAGTACATAATGTATCTTCATACGGTGCCGCTGTCTAGTGCTGAGTTATATGATAAACAGTGCATAATGTACCTTCATACGGTACCACTGTCTAGTGCTGAGTTATATGATAAACAGTGCATAATGTACCTTCATACGGTGCCGCTGTCTAGCACTGAGTTATATGATAAACAGTACATTATGTACCTTCATACGGTGCCGCTGTCTAGCACTGAGTTTTATGATAAACAGTACATAATGTACCTTCATACGGTGCCGCTGTCTAGCACTGAGTTATATGATAAACAGTACATAATGTACCTTCATACGGTGCCGCTGTCTAGCGCTTAGTTATATGATAAACAGTACATAATGTATCTTCATACGGTGCCGCTGTCTAGCACTGAGTTATATGATAAACAGTACATAATGTACCTTCATACGGTGCCGCTGTCTAGCACTGAGTTATATGATAAACAGTACATAATGTACCTTCATACGGTGCCGCTGTCTAGCGCTTAGTTATATGATAAACAGTACATAATGTACCTGCATACGGTGCCACTGTCTAGCATTTAGCGTTGTATGGTGAGACTGATGATTTGGGCATTTCAGTTTTGCATGTACTATGGACTTTATTATGTGTTTTTTAGGTTGCCAGTTTAATGTTCCTTGACTATAATTACTATTATTAAACAGTCAGAACAAATTTTTGGTAAGTTAAACCACATATATGTTTAAAAATGGAAGCGTTTACCAAACCCATTAAAATGTAATTGTTTCTTTTATATATAAATTGTTAGTTAACGTTACTCTTACCTTATGGAGGGCACAGTAATATACTGTAGCTTATCTTAGATACCAACCCACAACACAAGTAACTTTAATAATAGTCTAATTTTCACTTGTGCTGCTGATGTGTCTGGGAAAGTGCATTGAACACTTCCTAATCATAATATGCTTCATGTGATGAATACACCTATGATTAAATTACTAAGCCTACCATATTGTTTCTCATCTCAGTCGCCGAGATTCTGTTCTGCTATCCCATGTGACGTTACAGAGACTGATATCTGTTACAGTAAACAGTTTAGTGCTGTGTGTTTCTCTCGGTGAGTTGTATGTTTTTTCGTCTTGCAGAACATGCTGAGGCAGACACGTTCTTCTGCTTTACTAACCTGATGGCCGAGATCCGAGATAATTTCATCAAGAGCCTTGATGACTCTCAGTGCGGCATAACCTCCAAGATGGAGCGAGTTTATTCCACCCTAAAGGAGGAGGACATGGAGCTTTACCTGAAGCTGGTGAGAATAACTGATTAGTTATAGAGGGGTAACATTCACAAGGCCCTAGCAGGAAATCCAAGGCAACAAGGTCTCCTTGATCAGTACACCCAAGGCCTGTCCTGTATAACTCATTAGTTACACTTTACACAGTTTATTCTTTGTTTTATAATCTGCGTTGTCTCATAAATAGCAAGTGTCGGTTGTCACTTTACAAATGAGACTGCATTATCCGGTACTATGGGCTATGCACTGCATGACACAGATCTACATTATTTGATACGATGGGCTATGTACCGCATGACGCAGATCTACATTATGTGATACAATGGGCTATGTACCGCATGACACAGATCTACCTTATGTGATACGATGGGCTATGTACCGCATGACACAGATCTACGTTATGTGATACGATGGGATATATACCGCATAACACAGATCTACATTATGTGATACGATGGGATATTTACCGCATGACGCAGATCTACCTTATGTGATACAATGGGCTATGTACCGCATGACACAGATCTACGTTATGTGATACTATAGGATATGTACCGCATGACACAGATCTACGTTATGTGATACGATGGGATATGTACTGCATGACACAGATCTACGTTATGTGATACGATGGGATATGTACTGCATGACACAGATCTACGTTATGTGATATGATGGGATATGTACTGCATGACACAGATCTACTTTATGTGTTACAATGGGATATGTACCGCATGACAGAGATCTACGTTATGTGATACGATAGGATATGTACCGCATGACACAGATCTACGTTATGTGATACGATGGGATATCTACTGCATGACACAGATATACCTTATGTGATACAATGGGCTATGTACCGCATGAAATACAGCAAAAAACAGAGTGCGCTGCAAACAGCTCTACCTATTCTCTATTTGGTAATAAATACAATTTTACCATATATTAAAACATAACTACTACACAAATTAAATAAATTCAATGTATACTTTATTTTCACAATATATATTAAAACACTTTAAAATATTATAAGGTGCACCTTATAGTTAATAATATATCAATAAGCTGCTTTTTGTTTCACACAACTTAATATCCCAAATGTTTAGGGGTAAGCATACACACGGTTCTATTTAGACCGTAAGTTGATCTGGCAACAATGTTCCTTTTATGTACTCAATAAAACTTTTTCTTCTTGTAACCATATGTTAACCAATTGAATAAGTTTGTCCTCTTTATATTGCTATTTGTTAGTCTTTTATGTCCCCACTAAGATCTTTCTTATTACTGTATGTTTTATACTTTGGGTGATTAGCAATCGTTGGTTGAAACAGTATTCATAATAAACAATCCCTTGTATCCTCTGTATGCGTGGGTTAAAATGTCCCAGAATATAAAAGCTGATAATCACTCACCAGAATCCGAAAGGTTTAGTATTTGTTTTACCTTTCCCCGACTCTGCTATTCCTTCTATTGCAGCACTGTTGGTGTCTCCGGTTTAGCCGTTACTTTGGCTGTGACGTGTGTTTTCTCACGTGATTACTCTGCTGCTCCAATAGCCCGGTCGGGTTACCGGTGGCGGTTTTTTCAAAATTTGTAGTATAATTTCTCAAAGGTGTCCATATCTTTCAAGGTTGTTCTGTAGTAAGATCTCTAAAGGTTTTTCTTGCTTCCTTAATCACCCAAAATACTTGCACGATTGGGCTGCTGTGTGTAGGGATAACAATTCCGTTATCAAAGCTGGCCAGCTGAACGGACACGATCCTCACTCATCTACGCGTTTCAGCTTAATGCTTTTTTCAAGATGAGTCTATTCCTGTACAGCAGCCTTCTTATGTGGGTTTCTTTAAAGGGATATATCTTTTCTTAAAGGGACAACTTCTCTCTTAGTTACTTCTTCAATTTTCTCAACTTATTCTTTTGAGAATGGAACATTAAGTAAGGGAATAAATGCGATTAAATTAATTATTGTGTATAATAAAATTTCTATTGTCACAAAATGCCCTTAGGACTAAATACACTTTACTATGTTTTTAATTAAATGTTCCATTCTCAAAAGAATAAGTTGAGAAAATTGAAGAAGTAACTAAGAGAGAAGTTGTCCCTTTAAGAAAAGATATATCCCTTTAAAGAAACCCACATAAGAAGGCTGCTGTACAGGAATAGACTCATCTTGAAAAAAGCATTAAGCTGAAACGCGTAGATGAGTGAGGATCGTGTCCGTTCAGCTGGCCAGCTTTGATAACGGAATTGTTATCCCTACACACAGCAGCCCAATCGTGCAAGTATTTTGGGTGATTAAGGAAGCAAGAAAAACCTTTAGAGATCTTACTACAGAACAACCTTGAAAGATATGGACACCTTTGAGAAATTATACTACAAATTTTGAAAAAACCGCCACCGGTAACCCGACCGGGCTATTGGAGCAGCAGAGTAATCACGTGAGAAAACACACGTCACAGCCAAAGTAACGGCTAAACCGGAGACACCAACAGTGCTGCAATAGAAGGAATAGCAGAGTCGGGGAAAGGTAAAACAAATACTAAACCTTTCGGATTCTGGTGAGTGATTATCAGCTTTTATATTCTGGGACATTTTAACCCACGCATACAGAGGATACAAGGGATTGTTTATTATGAATACTGTTTCAAACAACGATTGCTAATCACCCAAAGTATAAAACATACAGTAATAAGAAAGATCTTAGTTGGGACATAAAAGACTAACAAATAGCAATATAAAGAGGACAAACTTATTCAATTGGTTAACATATGGTTACAAGAAGAAAAAGTTTTATTGAGTACATAAAAGGAACATTGTTGCCAGATCAACTTACGGTCTAAATAGAACCGTGTGTATGCTTACCCCTAAACATTTGGGATATTAAGTTGTGTGAAACAAAAAGCAGCTTATTGATATATTATTAACTATAAGGTGCACCTTATAATATTTTAAAGTGTTTTAATATATATTGTGAAAATAAAGTATACATTGAATTTATTTAATTTGTGTAGTAGTTATGTTTTAATAAGTGGTAAAATTGTATTTATTACCAAATAGAGAATAGGTAGAGCTGTTTGCAGCGCACTCTGTTTTTTCCTGTATTTCATTTAGATTTGGTGTGGGTTTTTAGGGAAACCACACAAATATAGAGTTGCTTTATTCTACCACCAAGGGTTTACTTTTTCTGTTGTTATGTACCGCATGACACAGATCTACGTTATGTGATACGATAGGATATGTACCGCATGACACAGATCTACGTTATGTGATACAATGGGATATGTACTGCATGACACAGATCTACGTTATGTGATATGATGGGATATGTACTGCATGACACAGATCTACTTTATGTGTTACAATGAGATATGTACCGCATGACAGAGATCTACATTATGTGATACGATGGGATATGTACCGCATGACACAGATCTACATTATGTGATACGATTGGATATGTACCGCATGACACAGATCTACATTATGTGATACGATTGGATATGTACCGCATGACACAGATCTACATTATGTGATACGATTGGATATGTACCGCATGACACAGATCTACATTATGTGATACGATGGGATATGTACCGCATGACACAGATCGATGTTATGTGATACAATGGGCTATGTACCGCATGACACAGATCTACGTTATGTGATACAATGGGCTAAGTACCGCATCACACAGATCTACGTTATGTGATACAATGGGCTATGTACCGCATGACACAGATCTACCTTATGTATGTGATACGATGGGATATGTACCGCATGACACAGATCTACGTTATGTGATACAATGGGCTATGTACCGCATGACACAGATCTACGTTATGTGATACAATGGGCTATGTACCGCATGACACAGATCTACCTTATGTGATACGATGGGATATGTACCGCATGACACATCTACGTTATGTGATACGATGGGCTATGTACTCCATGACACAGAGCTACGTTCATTTGGGCAGATGGGTTAAAGGTACTCAAAGATCAAAATGTAACTTTTTTTTTATAATTTAGAAAGGACATGCAATCTGAAAAAAAACTTTCTTTCTAATGACACAGTGAGTCCACGGATCATCATCAATTACTGTTGGGAATATCACTCCTGGCCAGCAGGAGGAGGCAAAGAGCACCACAGCAAAGGTGTTAAATATCACTCCCCTTCCCACAATCCCCCAGTCATTCTCTTTGCCTGTAGTGCAAGGAGGAGGTGAAGTTTAGGTGTCTGATGAGAACTTTTCTTCAATCAAGATTTTTTTTTTTTTTTTTAGCAGAGTAAGCTTACTCTGTTCCTTTCTGGGGTCTAGCCTAGTCCATTTCAGTCTCTTAAGTAGGGCAGTGGTGGCTTTTGAGCACTTGAGAACTTGTGAGGTACAATCCTCACTGCGTTTTCTCAAGAATCTGCTGCCCTAACTAGAAAACCTGAGTAGGTTTACTCAGTTTTTCTCTCTTCACAGGTCCATGTGAGGTGCTGCACCCTCTCAAACCAGGTGAGCTGTCCTGCTGTCGGACAGCACTTTCAGGTAAGAGCCATTTTAATTTTCTTTTGCAAGGAGATTGTTGGCACTTGTTACAGCTAAAGGCTGTCTTATTTTATATGGGGCTTTATTAAACCTTCATGTTTGGGGTTTCTTTTAGGCAGTTTGGGCATTGAGACTGTGAGGTGATTTATGGTGGCTCAGTGTGTTATAGTAGTTTTTATACTTTAACTTTTGGTCATGAAGATTACCCACATTTCTATTTAAAGACACAGTACACATTTATTTTTTATTTTCAAATAAATAATTTTTTACACTTTATCTTTATTTATTACATAAGATGGATCAAGAGGCTTTTGAAACCATTATCCCAGGCGAAGTTGCTGATTGTCAGTTTTGTTTTGATGCTCAGGTGGAACCCCCAGTTCCTTTCTGTTTCTCATGCATTGAGAGAACTTTGTTATAGAGATAAAATATTTGACCATGAGCCACCATTATCCCAGGCAAATCCTGTTCAGGTATCTCCTGTTTCAGATATGCCACAGCTTTCTCCTCAAGCGTCCCAACCTTTTCAGTCTCCACATACAGTGCCCTGTGTTTCCTCTTGCAATCCTGTAGAATTGTCTCTACAAGACATTGCTTCCCAGGTATCCCTTGCAGTATCTGAGGCCTTGTCAACTTTCCCCATGTTGCAGGGAAGGCATAAAAGGAAATTTAAGGAAACAGTTAGTAAGGTTTCTGATCAAGTTGCGGCTATCCAGAGTGTCCCTTACCATAAGCCTGAGGAAGAAGACATGTCGGTAGCATCTGAGGGGGAAATCTCAGACTCAGACAGTGTAATTCCTTCTTCTGATGCTGAAGTGGTATACTTCAGATTTAAGCTAGAACACCTTTGCTTATTACTTAAGGATGTTTTGGCTACTTTAGACGACTCCGACACAACTATCATAGTCAATCCTAAAAAGTCTAGTAAATTGAACAAATACTTTGATGTTCCCTCTGCGGTGGAAGTTTTTCTGGTTCCTGACCGTGCTGCAAAGATTATTGCTCGAGAATGGGAAAGACCTGGTATTCTCTTTTCTCCATCTCTTATTTTTAAGAAGATGTTTCCTATAGCGGATTCTATTAAGGAGTCGTGGCAGACGGTTCCTAAGGTAGAAGGAGCGATCTCCACTTTGGCCAAGAGGACTACTATTCCCATAGAGGGTGTGCTAGCTGGAGGCACTGGTTCAGCTTGTATCAGTCGTTGGTATCTTCCTTTCCTTTCCTTCCTCGGTTGTATAAGTCTAGGTGCAAAATAGTGGTGCTGAAATATCAGACAATACACCATACAAAGGTGAATATCTACTCACAGTGTATATTGCAGGTTACCGGCTCCTTCCCAATATGAAAAGACAATATCACAGATTCAGTAAAAAAGTTTGTCTTTATTTGGCTCAACGCAAAAGCGTTTCAACGGTCCCAGCCGTCTTTCTCAAGAGCAATAAAAGTGCTTTACAAACCAAAGCATGATATTGTCTTTTCATATTGGGAAGGAGCCGGTAACCTGCAATATACACTGTGAGTAGATATTCACCTTTGTATGGTGTATTGTCTGATATTTCAGCACCACTATTTTGCACCTAGACTTATACAACCGAGAAAGGAAAGGAAGATACCAACGACTGATACAAGCTGAACCAGCGCCTCCAGCTAGCACACCTGACATATTCACACAGACCTTGGGAGAGACTGTGGGACGGCTGCGGTTCACCAGAAGGGGAAAGTATTAATACATATTATACACCTGTTTGCATATATTCCCATAGAGGATAGTTGTTCTTTTAAAGATCCAATGGATAAAAAATTGGAGGCTTTACTAAAAAAGATATATGTCCACCAGGGTCTACAATGGCAACCTGCGGTGTGAATCGCCACTGTTACCAGCGCTGCAGCTTACTGGTTTGATGCATTGTCTGGATCTCTTCAGACGGATACACCTCTTGATGAGATCCAGGACAGGATTAAGACTCTCAAGTTAGCCAATTCCTTCATTACAGATGCTTCCCGGCAGGTTATTAAACTGGGAGCCAAAATTTCTGGTTTTGCGGTCCTAACCCACAGGGTCTTGTGGTTGAAGTCCTGGTCTGCGGATGCTTCATCTAAATTTAAGCTCATGGAGATTCCTTACAAGGGTAAGGCCTTGCTTGGACCTGGTTTGGCAGAAATTATCTCGGATATTACTGGAGGGAAGGGTTCTTTTCTTCCTCAAGATAAAAACAATAAACAGAAGGGACGTCAGAGCAATTTTCCTTCCTTTCGAAACTTTAAAGGCAAGTCTTCCTCCCCTTCCTCCAAGCAAGATCAAGCCAAGCCTTCCTGGAAGACCAGCCAATCCTGGAATAAGGTAAAGCAACCTAAAAAGCCTTCAGCTGATTCCAAGTCAGCATAAAGTGTTGGCCCCCGATCCGGCAGCAGATCTTGTAGGGAGCAGATTCTCTTTTTTTCCATGCTTTGATAAGAGATATACCGGATCCCTAGGCGGTGGACATTGTCTCCCAGGGATACAAAATAGACTTCAAATCTTTTCCTCTCAGCGGCAGATTTCTCCTCTCCAGATTATCTGTAGACCAGATAAAAAGAGAGGCTTTCTTACATTATGCCAAGGACCTTGCCGCGCTGGGGGTAATAGTTACAGTTCCCTTTCAGGAAAGGGGTCTGGGATTTTACTCAAATCTGTTCGTAGTTCCCAAAAAGGAGGGAACTTTTCGACCAATCCTTGATCTAAAATCTTTAAACAAGTTTTTTCAGAGTGCCATCCTTCAAGATGGAGACTAAACGTTCCATTCTTCCCTTGGTATAAGAGGGCCAGTTCATGACAACCATAGACCTAAAGGATGCATACCTTCATGTTCCCATTCACAGGGATCATCACAAGTTTCTGAAATTCGCTTTTTTGGACAATCATTTCCAGTTCATGGCCCTTCCATTCGGCCTTGCCACAGCTCCCAGAATTTTTTCAAAGGTTCTGGGGGCTCTTTTAGCTGTGCTTCGATCTCGGGGCATTGCAGTGGCACCTTATCTGGACGACATTCTGGTTCAGGCGCCATCTTTTCAACAAGCAGAATCTCATATGGAGATCTTGTTGTTGTCTTTTTTCTTCGATCCCACGGATGGAAGGTGAATCGGGAAAAAGGTTCTCTGGTTCCAGCTACAAGGGTCGTATATTTGGGGACCATAATAGAGTCCCTGTTAATGAAGATTTTTCTGACGGAGTTCAAAAAAAGAAAGGTTTTCGACTCTTGTCTTGCCCTTCTGTCCTCTCCACGGCCGTCAGTGGCTCAATGTATGGAGGTAATCGGTCTGATGGTGGCTTCCATGGACATCATTCCATTTGCTTGGTTCCATCTCAGACCTCTGCAGTTATGCATGTTCAGACAGTGGAACGGGGACTATACGGACCTGTCTCTGCGTATAGATCTAAATCAGGCATCAATAGACTCTCTTCCGTGCTGGCTTTCTCAGGATCATCTCTCCCAGGGTACTTGCTTCCGCAGACCCTCCTGGGTAATTGTGACCACGAATGCCAGCCTTCTAGGTTGGGGAGCAGTATGGGGCTCGTTGAAGGCTCAGGGCTTATGGACCCAGGAGGAGTTAGTCCTGCCCATAAACATCTTGGAGCTGAGAGCAATCTTTAGTGCTCGTCTGGCCTCAGTTAGCCTTAGCCCGGTTTATCAGATTCCAGTCGGACAACATAACCTCGGTGGCCTACATCAGAGGTGGCCATGACAGAGGTGGCCCGAATTATTCACTTGGCGGAGACCCACAACTGCTGTCTTTCTGCGATCCACATCCCAGGAGTGGACAATTGGAAAGTGGATTTTCTGAGCAGACAGACTTTTCATCCCGGGGAGTGGGAACTTCATTCGGATGTGTTTACCAGCTTGACCCTTAAGTGGGGGCAGCTTGAGTTGGATCTCATGGCTTCTCGTCAGAATGCCAAACTTCCGAGATACGGCTCGATGTCAAGAGATCCGCAGGCATTTGCTCTGGCAGTTCCTTGGAACTTCAGTCTAGCATACCTGTTTACTCCATTCGCTCTCCTTCCAAGAGTCATTGCTTGAATCAAGCAGGAGAGGGCATCTGTAATTCTCATAGCCCCGGCATGGCCTCGCAGGATTTGGTATGCAGACCTAGTGGAAATGTCATCCTTTCCACCTTGGAGACTTCCTCTGAGGAAGGACCTTCCTCTTCAGGGTCCCTTCCTTCATCCAAATCTAATTTGATGACTGCTTGGAGATTGAACGCTTAGTTTTATCTAAGTGTGGATTTTCGGAGTCGGTCATTGAGACCTTGATTCAGGCTCGTAAGCCTGTGACTTGCAGGATTTACCATAAGATCTGGCGTAAATACTTGTATTGGTGTGAATCCAAAGGATACTCTTGGAGTAGAGTAAGGATTCCTAGGATTTTGTCCTTTCTCCAGGATGGTGTGGAGTAGGGTTTGGCGGCAAGTACTCTTAAGGGTCAGATTTCGGCATTGTCTATTTCTTTCTAATGACACGTGAGTCCACGGATCATCTAATTACTATTGGGAATATCACTCCTGCCCAGCAGGAGGCGGCAAAGAGCACCACAGCAAAGCTATTAAATATCACCTCCCTTCCCTCCAACCCGTCATTCTCTTTGCCTATGTTAGAGCAAGGAAGTGGTAAAGTTTAGGTGTTGGGAAAGAAGATTCTTCAAGCAAGATTTTATTATTTTTAGCAGTGCAAGATTGTTCTGCTTTGTCCTAGGGTGTAGCCATAGTCCATATCAGTCTCTTCATTGGGGCAGTGGTGGCTTTCAAGCAATGGGAACTTGTGGGGTACAATCCTCATTGCGCCTCCCATGTATTTAATGCTGCCCTAACCGTGCAAGCCTGAGTAAGATTACTCAGTCTTTGTTTTTATCCACAGGTCCATGTGAGGGAAATGGCCTCTCAAACCTAGTGAGCTGCCGTGCTGCCTGGCAGAAGTCTAAAGGTAAGTGCTAACTTTATTTTTTCTGGGACACATTGCAAAAAATAAAAGGATGGCACTTTAAAATATGATTGTAGGTCAAGAGACATTCGCCTTTTGCTAGGGGGATCATTTTATTATTGGCAGCAATAGCAGGCACTGGGGACGAGGAGATTTAGGGCTCAGTAGGTGGTGTTTTTAGTGTTACTTTACTCCCTGCGGCTTTAGTAATACATTTAGCCGAACAGGAGGTTAACGTTGTAACGCCCACGATGGATGGGTTTAGCTGAGGCGACATTTTCTGTTGCGCGCCTTTTTCCCCTTACACTTCCTGTGTTCCGGAGCGGAGAAATAGCTTCTTTGCAGACATTAGCAGAGTTGCGGTTACCGGTCTTTATTTTACAGAAAAATAGAAGTTGAGTCCGGTTACTCAAGCAGAATATTCACTCCGTTTTCAGTCACGCACGTAAGCACCTCAGCAAAGCTAAGCTGAGGTGTAGAGGTTATCCGGAGTGGTTTTTGTGATACTTTATATTTTTATTGCAGAAGTTTGTTTTAAACTTTAAAGGAACAGTAAAGTTTTTTTGTGGGGTATTTTCTAAATAAAATATCAGTTTGTTTATCTATTTATTCTGTTTATTGGTGAATAAGGATGGACCAAGAGACCCTGCAAGATGTTACATGTACTTTATGTTTTGATGATAATGTGGAACCACCAATCCCTTTCTGTTCCTCGTGTATTGACTTTTTCCTGAGCCAACATTGTCTAAGGTGGATGCTGTTCAGGAGTCTTCTGACAATGTTCAAGATATGCCGCAGCTTTACCCTCAAGCGTCCCAAAATTTATCGTCCATACAGCCAGTGCCCTGCGCTTCCTCTATTACTCAAGACATCGCTTCCCTAATGTCCTCAGCGGTATCTGATGCATTGTCTGCTTTTCCCATGCTGCAGGGAAAGCGCAAGAGGAAATGTAAACAATCGGTGAGTAAAGTTGCTGACACAGTTGTGGTTATTCCGAATGTCCCCTCACGGAAATCTGAGGAGGAAGATACTTTGGTAGCATCTGAGGGTAAAATCTCAGACTCAGACAGTGTAATTCCTTCTGCTGATACTGAAGTTGTATCTTTCAGGTTTAAGCTCGAACACCTCCGTTTGTTACTTAAGAAGGTTTTAGCTACCCTGGACGACTCCGACACTATTGTCGTAGTCAATCCTAAGAAGTCTAGTAAACTAAACAAGTCTTTTGATATACCTTCCATGGTGGAGGTTTTTCCTGTACCAGATCTAGCTACAGAGATTATTGCTAGGGAATGGGAGAGACTGGGTATCCCTTTTTCTCCATCTCCTATATTTAAGAAGATGTTTCCTATAGCAGACTCTATCAAGGAGTCTTGGCAGACGGTACCCAAGGTGGAAGGGGCAATTTCCACGCTAGCTAAGAGGACCACTATTCCAATAGAAGATAGTAGTTCCTTTAAGGATCCTATGGACAAGAAATTAGAGGGGTTACTCAAGAAAATGTATGTACACCAGGGTTTACAATGGCAACCTGCGGTGTATATTGCTACCGTCACTAGTGCGGCAGCATAATAGTTTGATGCGTTGTCTGATTCTATTCAGACAGACACTCCCCTTGAAGAGAACCAGGATAGGATCAAGGCCCTTAAAGGGACAGTATACACTCATTTTCATATAACTGCATGTAATAGACACTACTATAAAGAATAAGATGCACAGATACGGATAAAAAAAATCCAGTATAAAACTGCTTAAAAACTTACTTAGAAGCTCTCAGTTTAGCTCTGTTGAAAAGGTAGCTGGAAAGCCTACTGCAAGTGGGAAATAAGACCCTTTACACAAACAAGAGCAAGCTGGAGTAGGTTGCAGACGGTATTTTAATAAATCTTTGGGGCTTGGTTAGGAGTCTGAAAATCAGAGCAATGTTCTTTAAAAATAAGCAAAACTATACATTTAAAAAAAAAAAAAAAAAAAAAACTTTATGGGCTATATAAATAGTTCATCTACAAAACATTTATGCAAAGAAAAAATGAGTGTATAATGTCCCTTTAAGTTGGCCAATTCCTTTATTACGGATGCTTCCCTACAGGTTATTACACTGGGAGCAAAGATTTCCGGTTTTGCCGTACTGGCCCGCAGAGCTTTATGGTTAAAATCTTGGTCTGCGGATGTGTCATCTAAGTCTAAGCTTTTGGCGATCCCTTACAAGGGAAAGACCTTGTTTGGGCCGGGTTGACGGAAATAATTTCTGACATTACGGGAGGAAAGGGCCATTTCCACCCTCAGGATAAGAGGAATAAGCAGAAGGGACGTCAGAGTCATTTTCGTTCCTTTCAAAATTACAAGGGTAAGCTTTCCTCTCCTTCTTCCAAGCAGAAACAGTCCAAGCCTTTCTGGAGGCCCAACCAGTCTTGGAACAAGGGAAAACAATCCAAGAAGCCCGCTATTGACTCAAAAGCAGCATGAAGGGCCTGCCTCCGATCCGGGACCGGATCTTTAGGGGCAGACTTTCCCTCTTTGCTCAGGCTTGGGTTCGGGATGTTCAGGATCCCTGGGCGGTGGACATTGTGTCCCAAGGATACAAGCTAGAGTTCAAGACCTTTTCTCCCAGGGGCAGGTTTCTGCTTTCAAGATTATCTGTAGACCAGATAAAAAGAGAGGCTTTCTTATACTGTGTTCGGGACCTTTCCGACCTGGGAGTGATAGTTCCTGTCCCAATGCAGGAACAGGGTCTGGAGTTCTACTCCAATCTGTTCGTGGTTCCCAAAAAAGAGGGAACCTTCAGACCAATTTTAGATCTCAAAAGTCTAAACAAATTCCTCAGAGTACCGTCCTTTAAGATGGAAACTATTTGTTCTATTCTTCCCTTGGTTCAAGAGGGTCAATTTATGACAACGGTAGATTTAAAGGATGCGTACCTGCATGTTCCTATCCACAGGGACCATCACAAGTTTCTGAGGTTTGCATTTCTAGACAAACACTTCAAGTTTGTGGCTCTTCCATTTGGCCTTGCCACAGCTCCCAGAGTTTTCTCAAAGGTTCTAGGATCCCTGTTGGTGGTGCTCTGATTGCAGGGCATTGCAGTGGTGTCTTATCTAGATGACATTCTGGTTCAGACGCCATCCTTTCAACAATCAAAATTCCACACGGAAATGTTGTTATCCTTCCTGCAATCTCACGGATGGAAAGTGAATTTGGAAAAGAGTTCCTTATTTCCAACTACAAGGGTAGTTTTCTTGGGAACCATAATAGACTCCTTATCAATGACATTTTTTCTGACAGATGTCAGGAAATCAAATATTTTCGATTCTTGTCTAGTGCTTCAGTCCTCTCCTTAGCCATCCGTAGCTCAATGTATGGAGGTAATCGGTCTGATGGTAGCAGCCATGGACATCATCCTGTTTGCCCGTTTCCACCTCAGGCCTCTGCAGTTATGCATGCTCAGGCAGTGGAATGGAGTTTATACGTATCTGTCTCCAAGATTACATCTGGAGCAGGAGACAAGGGATTCTCTTTTTTGGTGGTTGTCTCAAGATCATCTCTCCCAGGGAACTTGCTTCCGCAGACCCACTGGGTGATTTTGACAATGGATGCCAGCCTACTGGGATGGGGAGCGGTCTGGGGCTCTCTAAAGGCTCAGGGGACATGGACTCGGTCGGAGTCTGTTTTACCCATAAACATTCTGGAGCTGAGAGCAATCTTCAATGCTCTTCTAGCCTGGCCTCAGTTAGCTTTGGCCCGGTTTATCAGGGTCCAGTCGGACAACATAACTTCAGAGCCTTACATCAACCATCAGGGGGGAACTCGGAATTCCTTGGCCATGGCAGAGGTAGCCAAGATAATTCAGTGGACGGAGTCCCACAACTGCTGCCTGTCGGCAATCCACATCCCAGGAGTGGACAACTGAGAGGCGGATTTTCTGAGCAGACAGACATTTCACCCGGGGGAATGGGAACTCCATCCGGAAGGGTTTTCCAGCTTGATTCTCAAATGGGGACAGTCGGCAGAATGCCAAGTTTCCGAGGTACGGGTCGAGGTCAAGGGATCCTCAGGCGGTACTGATAGACGCTCTGGCGTCTTGGAATTTCAGTCTTGCATACCTATTTCCCCCGTTTGCTCTCCTCCCTTGAGTCATTGCTCGAATCAAACAAGAGAGGGTGTTGGTGATCCTCATAGCACTGGCGTGGCCTCGCAGGATCTGGTATGCAGACCTGGTGGAGATGTCATCTTTTCCACCTTGGAGACTTCCATTGAGAAAGGACCTTCTACTTCAAGGGCCCTTCCTTAATCCAAATCTAGTTTCTCTGAAGCTGACTGCTTGGAGATTGAACGCTTAATTTTATATAAGCGTGGATTTTCAGAGTTGGTCATTGAGACCATGATTCAGACTCGTAGGCCTGTGACTAGAAAGATTTACCATAAGATATGGCGTAAATATCTGCATTGGTGTGAATCCAAAGGCTACTCTTGGAGTAGAGTTTGGATTCCTAGAATTTTGTCTTTTCTCCAAGAGGGTTTGGAGAAGGGTTTATCTGCAAGCTCCCTAAAGGGTCAAATATCTGCCTTGTCTATTTTGTTACATAAACGTCTGGCGGATGTACCAGACGTGCAATCGTTTTGTCAGGCCTTGGTTAGAATTCGACCAATGTTTAAACCTGTTACTCCTCCATGGAGTCTTAACCTTGTTTACAACAGACTCCGTTTGAGCTTATGCATTCTTTAGATATTAAGATGTTATCTTGGAAAGTTTTTTTTTCTTGTTGCTATTTCCTCTGCTTGGAGAGTTTCTGAACTCTCTGCTTTACAGTGTGATTCCCCTTATCTTATATTTCACTCTGCTAAGGTGGTTCTGCGTACTATGTTTAATTTCCTGCCCAAAGAATATTAATCAGGAAATCGTTGTACCTTCTGTGTGTCCTAATCCTTCTCACAAAAAACGCTTGTTGCATAATCTGGATGTTGTGCGAGCGCTAAAATTTTATTTGCAGGCAACTAAGGACTTTTGTCAGTCGTCTGCATTGTTTGTTTGCTTTTCTCGGAAACGCAAGGGTCAGAAAGCTACGGCTACTTCACTTTCCCCTTGACTGAAGAGCGTTTTTTGCTTGGTATATGAGACTGCTGGACAGCAATCTCCTGAGAAAATCACAGCTCATTCCACAAGGGCTGTTTCTTCTTCCTGGGCCTTCAAAAATGAAGCTTCTGTGGAACAGATTTGCAAGGCTGCAACTTGGTCATCTTTGCACACTTTTTTTTTTTTTTACTTTTGCCTCGGCTGAGGCTTCTTTTGGGAGAAAGGTTCTTCATGCAGTGGTGCCTCAGTTTAGGTTCCTGTCTTGTCCCTCCCTTATCATCTGTGTCCTCTAGCTTTGGTATTGGTTCCCAACAGTAATTGATGATGATCCGTGGACTCACTGTGTCATTAGAAAGAAAACAAAATTTAACACTTACCTGATAAATGTATTTATTTCTTGACATGGTAAGTCCACGGCCCGCCCTGTATTCAGACAGTTTCTTTTTATATAAACCTCAGGCACCTCTGCACCTTGTATTACTTCCTTTCTCTCCTTTCCCTTTGGTTGAATGACTGGGGGATTGTGGGTAGCGGAGTGATATTTAACAGCTTTGCTGTGGTGCTCTTTGCCTCCTTTTGCTGGCCAGGAGTGATATTCCCAACAGTAATTGATGATGATCCGTGGACTCACTGTGTCAAGAAATAAATAAATGTATCAGGTTAGCATAAATTTTGTTTTCCATTTGATTTCTGTTGTCAAGTTAAGTTCATTCTCTTAGTACCCTATGGTACCATTGTTACAAATGCTGCCATATAGTACTCAAGACACGTGCACGCGCCTCACCCTACCTACGTATGTTCTTCAGGAATAAATACTAAGAGGAGAAAGTATTTTATATATTCAGTTTTAAATGGACAGTCTGGTAAAAAAAAACTTTCATGATTAAGACAGGGCATGTAATTTTAAACAACTTTCCAATTTACCTTTATCATCAAATTTTGTTCTCTTGGTATTCTTTGTTGAAAGCTAAACCTAGGTAGGCTCATATGCTAATTTCTAAGCCGTTGAAGGCCGCCTCTTATCTCAGTGTGTTTTGACAGTTTTTCCACAGTTAGCACTAGTTCATGTGTGCCATAAAGATAAAATTGTGCTCACTCCTGTGTAGTTACTTATGAGAGGGCACTGATTGGCTAAAGTCTGTCAAAAGCACTGAGATAAGGGGACAGTCTGCAGAGGCTTAGATACAAGGTAAAAAGTATATTAAAACTGTATTAGTTACGCAAAACTGGGGAATTGGTAATAAAGGGATTATCTATCTTTTTAAGCAATAAACATTTTCCAGCAGTCTGTTCTTTACAATTGCTGCTGTTTAACTGATAAGACAGATTGGTGTAAACTATTGATAAATTCCTTGCACTGCACAGACCCTGCCATCTCCTTTCTTATCATAATGTATTGTTATCTTCCCCCAGCAAGATTTGAACATAAAGCCTCAGTTCTTTGCTTTCCGTTGGCTGACGTTGCTCCTGTCCCAGGAGTTTCTGCTTCCTGACGTCATCCGGATCTGGGATTCTCTGTTTGCTGATGAGCATAGGTTTGACTTTCTCCTCCGGGTCTCCTGCGCTATGTTAATGTGAGTAGCTCAGATTATACTTTTGCACAGCAATAACTGCAGGTACATGTAGTATATTCTTGTGTGTATACACTAGTATTACAGTGAGTTCTGTAATTGATAATATCCGATAGTGCATTGCCTATGCCCGCTTCTAGTGTATTGTAGCACAGGGGAGATGATTTATGTGTATGTAACACTTCATAATTCCAGTACTGAGTCCTCCTTACTATGATTATAAAATGAATGACCGAAGAGAGGAGGTGCTTGATAAATAGGAAGAAACTCTGGAATATATACATTTGTAGCAATACATGATGGCTCCGATGTAAGGTCTTGTGAAAGTCATTTTTTATTCCAGACAGATTAATATGAATTAGGTAAGAGTTTAGTTTTGTCATTACTATGGGTGCCTCGCACATACTTTGTGTATGTATTATTATTATCGGTTATTTGTAGAGCACCAACAGATTCCGCAGCGATATAAACATAGGCGGTATACAAGGTAGCAATTATTGGGATGAAATGGGTAAAGGGCCCAGCCTAGAGTTGCACTGTTGTAGTCAGCTCTTGTGAAGGTGATCTGCAAGCAGTTGTGCTCTTAGGCTTACATGCTAAAGGGATTCAGGGGATAGCAATGGAGGAGAGGAACTGGTATAAAGAAAGGTTAGGGTAGGTTGTATGTATCCCTGAACAGTAGAGTCTTTAGGGAGCGCTTGAAGCTTTCAAAACTAGGGGAGAGTCTTGTGGAGCGAGGCAGAGGGTTCCACAAGATGGAAGCCAGTCTGGAGAAGTCCTATAAACGGGAATGTGAGGAAGTAACAAGAGAGGAGGAGATTAGGAGGTTGTGAGCAGAGCGAAGGGGACGGGAGGGAGAGTATCTGGAGACAAGGTCGGAGATAAAGAGGGGAACAGTGCCGTTGAGGGCTTTGTATGTCAGAGTCAGAATTTTGTGTTTACTCCTGGAGGCAAGAGGAAGCCAGTGAAGGGATTGGCAGAAAGGTGAAGCAGATGAAGAGCGACTTGTAAGGAAGATGTGTCTGGCAGAGGCATAAATTATGGATTGTAAAGGAACTAGACGGCAGTTAGGGAGACCATAGAGGACAGAGTTGCAATAGTCAAGGCGGGAAAGGATGAGAGAGTGGATTAAAATTTTAGTTGTGTCTTGTGTAAGGAAATGTCTAATTTTAGAGATGTTTTTAAGGTGGAAGCGGCAGGATTTAGCCATGGCCTGAATGTGAGGAGTGAAAGAAAGATCTGAGTCTAGCGTGACCCCAAGACATCGGGCATGCGGGGTAGGGGTAATGATGGAGTAGTCGACAGTTATAGAGAGATGAGTGGTGGAGATTTTAGAAGAAGGGGGGAAAATAAGGAGCTCAGTTGTGGAGAGATTTAGCGTAAAGGGACACTGAACCCAATTTCTCCAACATTGGTGTGTCCAGTCCACGGCGTCATCCTTTCTTGTGGAATATCTCTTCCCCAACAGGAAATGGCAAAGAGTCCCAGCAAAGCTGGCCATATAGTCCCTCCTAGGCTCCGCCCACCCCAGTCATTCTCTTTGCCGTTGCACAGGCAACATCTCCACGGAGATGGTTAAGAGTATGTGGTGTTTAGTTGTAGTTTTTTATTCTTCTATCAAGTGTTTGTTATTTTAAAATAGTGCTGGTATGTACTATTTACTCTGAAACAGAAAAGGATGAAGATTTCTGTTTGTGAGAGGAAGATGATTTTAGCAGACAGTTACTAAAATCGATTGCTGTTTCCACATAGGACTGTTGAGATGAAGTAACTTCAGTTGGGGGAAACAGTTAGCAGACTTTTCTGCTTAAGATATGACTAGCCATATTTCTAACAAGACTGTGTAATGCTGGAAGGCTGTCATTTCCCCTCATGGGGACCGGTAAGCCATTTTCTTAGTCTCAAACAGAATAAAGGGCTTAATATGGGCTATAAAACTGGTAGACACTTTTATGGGCAAAATCGATGCTTTATTTGAGCATTTTATACATGTTTATGCTGATAATTCACACTTATAAACTTGGGGAACGTTTTTTAACGGCAGGCACTATGTTAGACACCTTTTCCAGTCAGGGAGGGCCTTCCCAGTTGTAGGCTGAGCCTCATTTTCGCGCCATTACTGCGCAGTTGTTTTTGAGAGCAAGACATGCAGATGCATGTGTGAGGATCTGAAAGTAGCTGGAAAAGTTTCTAGAAGGCGTCACTTGGTATCGTATTCCCTCTGGGCTTGGTAAAGTCACAGCAAAGGCTGTAGCTGGGACTGTATAGGGGTTAAATTTGTAAACGGCTCCGGTTTCGTTATTTTAAGGGTTAAAGCTCTGAAAATTGGTGTGCAATACTTTTAATGCTTTAAGGCACTGTGGTGAAATTTTGGTAATTTTTGAACAATTCCTTCATACTTTTTCACATATTCAGTAATAAAGTGTTTCTGTTTAAAATTTAAAGAGACAGTAACGGTTTTGTTTTAAAACGGTTTTTGTGCTTTATTGACAAGTTTAAGCCTGTTTAACATGTCTGTGCCTTCGGATAAGCTATGTTCTATATGTATGAAAGCCAATGTGTCTCCCCATTTAAATTTGTGTGATAATTGTGCCATAGCGTCCAAACAAAGTAAGGACAGTACTGCCACAGATAATGAAATTGCCCAAGATGATTCCTCAGATGAGGGGAGTAGACATGACACCAGTTTTGCCCACGCAGGAGGCCCCTAGTACATCTAGCGCGCCAATGCTTATTACCATGCAACAATTGACGGCTGTAATGGATAACTCCATAGCAAATATTTTATCCAAAATGCCTGCATATCAGAGAAAGCGCGATTGCTCTGTTTTAAACACTGAAGAGCAGGAGGGCGCTGATGATAATTGTTCTGTCATATGGACAGAGTTCACGCACTTAAGTTGGCTAACTCTTTTATTTTAGATGCCGCTTTGCAATTAGCTAGATTAGCGGCAAAAAATTCAGGGTTTGCAATTGTGGCGCGCAGAGCGCTTTGGCTAAAGTCTTGGTCAGCGGATGTATCATCCAAGACAAAATTGCTTAACATCCCTTTCAAAGGTAAAACTCTATTTGGACCAGAATTGAAAGAGATTATCTCAGACATCACTGGGGGAAAGGGCCACGCCCTTCCACAAGATAGGCCTTTCAAGGCCAAGAATAAGTCTAATTTTCGTTCCTTTCGCAATTTCAGGAACGGACCGGCCTCTAATTCTGCATCCTCTAAGCAAGAGGGTAATTCCTCACAGCCCAAACCATCCTGGAAACCTATGCAAGGCTGGAACAAGGGTAAGCAGGCCAAGAAGCCTGCTGCTGCTGCTAACAAAACAGCATGAAGGAGTAGCCCCCGATCCGGGACCGAATCTAGTAGGGGGCAGACTCTCTCTCTTTGCTCAGGCTTGGGCAAGAGATGTTCAGGATCCCTGGGCACTAGAAATAGTTTCTCAGGGTTATCTTCTGGAATTCAGGGAACTACCCCCAAGGGGAAGGTTCCACATGTCTCACTTATCCTTAAACCAAATAAAGAGACAGGCGTTCTTACATTGTGTAGAAGACCTGTTAAAGATGGGAGTGATACACCCAGTTCCAATAAAGGAACAAGGAATGGGATTTTATTCAAATCTGTTCGTAGTTCCCAAAAAAGAGGGAACCTTCAGACCAATTTTGGATTTGAAGATCCTAAACAAATTTCTCAGGGTACCATCGTTCAAGATGGAAACCATTCGAACGATTCTACCCACTATCCAGGAAGGTCAATTTATGACTACCGTGGATCTAAAGGATGCGTACCTACATATTCCTATCCACAAAGAACATCATCAGTTCCTAAGGTTCGCCTTTCTGGACAAACATTACCAGTTTGTGGCCCTCCCATTCGGGTTAGCCACTGCTCCAAGGATTTTCACAAAGGTACTCGGGTCCCTTCTAGCGGTTCTAAGACCGAGGGGCATTGCAGTAGTACCATACTTGGACGACATTCTAATACAAGCGTCGTCCCTGTTAAAAGCAAAGGCTCATACAAATATCGTTCTGGCCTTTCTCAGATCACACGGATGGAAGGTGAACATAGAAAAAAGTTCTCTGTCTCCGTCAACAAGAGTTCCCTTCTTGGGAACAATAATAGATTCCTTAGAAATGAGGATTTTTCTGACAGAGGTCAGAAAGTCAAAACTTCTAAGCACTTGTCAAGTTCTTCATTCTGTTCCACGTCCTTCCATAGCGCAGTGCATGGAAGTAGTAGGGTTGATGGTTGCAGCAATGGACATAGTTCCTTTTGCACGAATTCATCTAAGACCATTACAACTGTGCATGCTCAAACAGTGGAATGGGGACTATACAGACTTGTCTTCAATGATTCAAGTAGATCAGAAGACCAGAGATTCACTCCGTTGGTGGCTGACCCTGGACCATCTATCCCAGGGAATGAGCTTCCGCAGACCAGAGTGGGTCATTGTCACGACCGACGCCAGTCTAGTGGGCTGGGGCGCGGTCTGGGAATCCCTGAAAACTCAGGGACTATGGTCTCGGGAAGAGTCTCTTCTCCCGATAAACATTCTGGAACTAAGAGCGATCTTCAATGCTCTCAGGGCTTGGCCCTCAGCAAGCAAAGGCCAGATTTATAAGATTCCAATCAGACAACATGACGACCGTTGCGAATATCAATCATCAGGGGGGAACAAGGAGTTCCCTGGCGATGAAAGAAGTGACCAAAATAATACAATGGGCGGAGGATCACTCCTGCCACCTATCTGCGATCCACATCCCAGGTGTGGAAAACTGGGAAGCGGATTATCTGAGTCGTCAGACATTCCATCCGGGGGAGTGGGAACTCCACTCGGAGGTTTTTGCCCAACTAACTCAATTATGGGGCATTCCAGACATGGATCTGATGGCGTCTCGTCAGAACTTCAAGGTTCCTTGCTACGGGTCCAGATCCAGGGATCCCAAGGCGACTCTAGTAGATGCACTAGTAGCACCTTGGACCTTCAACCTAGCTTATGTATTTCCACCGTTTCCTCTCATTCCCAGGCTGGTAGCCAGGATCAAACAGGAGAGGGTCTCGGTGATCTTGATAGCTCCTGCGTGGCCACGCAGAACTTGGTATGCAGACCTGGTGAATATGTCATCGGTTCCACCATGGAAGCTACCTTTGAGACAGGACCTTCTTGTTCAGGGTCCATTCGAACATCCAAATCTGGTCTCTCTCCAGCTGACGGCTTGGAGATTGAACGCTTGATTCTATCAAAGCGTGGGTTTTCAGATTCTGTGATAGATACTCTGGTTCAGACCAGAAAACCGGTAACTAGAAAGATTTACCATAAAATATGGAAAAGATATATCTGTTGGTGTGAATCCAAAGGATTCCCATGGAATAAGATAAAAATTCCTAAGATTTTCTCCTTTCTACAAGAAGGTTTGGAGAAAGGATTATCTGCAAGTTCTCTAAAAGGACAGATCTCTGCTTTATCTGTCTTACTACGCAAAAGACTGGCAGCTGTGCCAGATGTTCAAGCATTTGTTCAGGCTCTGGTTAGGATCAAGCCTGTTTACAGACCTTTGACTCCTCCCTGGAGTCTAAATCTAGTTCTTTCAGTTCTTCAAGGGGTTCCGTTTGAACCTTTACATTCCATAGATATTAAGTTACTATCTTGGAAAGTTTTGTTTTTGGTTGCTATTTCTTCTGCTAGAAGAGTTTCAGAGTTATCTGCTTTGCAGTGTTCTCCGCCTTATCTGGTGTTCCATGCAGATAAGGTGGTTTTGCGTACTAAGCCTGGTTTTCTTCCAAAGGTTGTTTCTAACAAGAATATTAACCAGGAGATAGTTGTACCTTCTCTATGTCCAAATCCAGTTTCAAAGAAGGAACGTTTGTTACACAATTTGGACGTAGTCCGTGCTCTAAAATTCTATTTAGAGGCTACAAAGGATTTCAGACAAACATCTTCTTTGTTTGTTGTTTATTCTGGTAAAAGGAAAGGTCAAAAAGCGACTTCTACCTCTCTTTCCTTTTGGCTTAAAAGCATCATCCGATTGGCTTACGAGACTGCCGGACGGCAGCCTCCTGAAAGAATCACAGCTCACTCCACTAGGGCTGTGGCTTCCACATGGGCCTTCAAGAACGAGGCTTCTGTTGACCAGATATGTAAGGCAGCGACTTGGTCTTCACTGCACACTTTTGCCAAATTTTACAAATTTGATACTTTTGCTTCTTCGGAGGCTATTTTTGGGAGAAAGGTTTTGCAAGCCGTGGTGCCTTCCGTTTAGGTAACCTGATTTGCGCCCTCCCTTCATCCGTGTCCTAAAGCTTTGGTATTGGTTCCCACAAGTAAGGATGACGCCGTGGACCAGACACACCAATGTTGGAGAAAACAGAATTTATGCTTACCTGATAAATTACTTTCTCCAACGGTGTGTCCGGTCCACGGCCCGCCCTGGTTTTTTAATCAGGTCTGATGAATTATTTTCTCTAACTACAGTCACCACGGTACCATATGGTTTCTCCTATATTTTTCCTCCTGTCCGTCGGTCGAATGACTGGGGTGGGCGGAGCCTAGGAGGGACTATATGGCCAGCTTTGCTGGGACTCTTTGCCATTTCCTGTTGGGGAAGAGATATTCCACAAGTAAGGATGACGCCGTGGACCGGACACACCGTTGGAGAAAGTAATTTATCAGGTAAGCATAAATTCTGTTTTTTTTATTTTGTGATTCAGATAGAGCATGCAATTTTAAGCAACTTTCTAATTTACTCTGATTATAATATTTTCTTCATTCTCTTGGTATTTTTATTTGAAAAGCAAGAATTTAAGTTTAGATGCCAGCCCATTTTTGGTGAACAACCTGAGTTGTTCTTGCTGATTGGTGGATAAATTCACCCACCAATAAATAAGTGCTGTCCAGGATCTGAACCAAAAATTGGCTGGCTCCTTAGCTTAGATGCCTTCTTTTTCAAATAAAGATAGCAAGAGAACGAAGAAAAAATGATAATAGGAGTAAATTAGAAAGTTGCTTAATACTGCATGCTCTATCTGAATCACAAAAGAAAAAAATTGGGTTCAGTGTCCCTTTAAGGTAGTGAGAGGACATCCACGAAGAGATGTGAGAAAGACAGTGACACGGGTTAGCAAGGAAGGAGATAGGTCTGGAGCAGAGATGTAGATTTGAGTGTCATCGGCATACAAATGATATTGAAACCCGTGGGACTTTATTAGGGAACCTAATGATGATGCATAGATTGAGAAGAAAAGGGGACCGAGGACAGAGCTTTGCAGTACCCCAACAGAAAGTGGTAACGGGGCAGAGGAAGCCCCAGAGAAGGCTACACTAAAGGTACGGTTAGACAGGTAGGAAGAGAACCACGAGAGGGCTGTGTCACAAATGCCAAAGGATTGGAGGGTTTGGAGCAAAAGAGGGTGGTCAACAGTATCAAAGGCTGCGGACAGATCAAGGAGGATAAGTAGAGAGAACTGGCCTTTGGATTTTGCTGTAAGTAGGTCATTGGTAACCTTAACGATTGCTGTCTCTGTGGAGTGATGGGGGCGAAATCCAGATTGCAGTGGGTCAAGGAGGTAGTGTAATGTAAGGAAATGGGATAGGCATGCATGTACTAGTTTTTCAAGAAGCTTTGAGGCAAGAGGGAGTAGAGAAATAGGGCGGTAGTTGGATGAAGATGTTGGATCGAGAGAGAGGTTTTTTGAGGATAGGTGTGACCAGTGCATGTTTTAGAGGTGAGGGAACTATACCAGTGCTGAGTGAGAGGTTGAAGATGTGTGTGAGTATAGGGGTAAGGGTATAAGAGAGGGAGGGGAGTAGCTGTGAGGGAAAGGGGTTGAGGGGACAGGTAGTGAGGTGAGAGCACATTATAAGTGCGGAAACTTCTTCCTCAGTGGCATGAGCGAAAGAGCGAAATATATGGCTATGTTGGGTATTGGTTAATTGCAAGTTTTTGAGGGGCTGAGAGGCTGGAAGCATGCTGAGAGCTGATTTCATTTCTGATGGAATCGATTTTGTTATTGAAGTGACTGGCAAAATCTTGAGCTGACAGAGAAGTTGTATTAGGAGGTGGGGGTGGGCGGAGAAGAGTGTTGAAAGTGGAGGACAGACGTTTTGGGTTTGAAGAAAGAGTGGAGATAAGAGTAGAGAAGTAGTGTTGCTTATAAAGATTAAGGGCAGAGTAGTAGGAGTTCAAGATACACTTGTAGTAAAGAAAGTCAGCTGAACTCCAAGATTTTATCTAATGCCGCTCAGCAGTACGGGAACATCTGCGTAGGTACCGTGTCAGAGGAGTATGCCAGGGCTGAGGATGAGTGTGTAATTTCCGAGCTATAGTAGGTGGGGCTAGATTGTCAATTATTGTGGCACGGCAGGAAAAGGAGGAGATGGATGAGAGAAGAGGTTCGAGAGAACTCGCGAGCTGTTGCTGATCTAATGACATAATGCTTCTGTGAAGTTTGGTGTGAGGGGTAGAAGGAGGGAGAGTTGTAGGGAGGGATGAGATGTTGCAAGTGAGGAGATGATGGTCACAAAGAGGAAAAGGGGAATTTGTGAAGTTTGAAATAGTGCATCGATAGCTAAAGATCAGATCAGGGGAGTGGGCATCTTTGTGAGTGGGTGAGTCAGTCCATTGTGACAAACCGAAAGAGGAAGTGAGTTGCAGAAGTTGTTTTGCAGATGAAGCAGTGGGATTGTCAAGAGGGATGTTGAAGTCACCAAGAGTGAGGGCAGGGGTGTCTGAGGAAAGGAAATAAGGAAGCCAGGCAGCAAAGTGATCTAGAAATTGAGTTGAGGAGGCAGGGGGGCGATATATGACTGCAACGTGTAAAGAGAGAGGAGAGAATAAGCGAATCGTGGGTTTGGAATGAGGAAAATGTGAGGGAAGAGATGGGTTGTATTTGTTGAAAGGTGCAATGAGAGGAAAGTAAAAAACCTATGCCACCTCCAGACCTAGGAGTATGGCTAAAGTGGAGACCCCCATGTGTGACAATGCAGCAATGGATGCTGTGTAGCTTTTAGCATGAGCACATGCTTTACCGTTTCTCATCACCAAAGTGAGGCTGCATGCAAATAGTGTGCGCTTACAGCACGCTTCCATCATCCGCTACATGTGTTCTCTGGAACAGGCACTGAAAACAAAGGCAGCTTATACAGCCAATCACAGGCTCAGGTTTCCTTCCCCGGATAAGCGTACACTTGTCACTAATTATATGAAAATAATACATAAGCAGTATTAGTAAGAACTGCTCATTAACCCCTCTCATGCTGGGCTAGAGGTGATTACAGATTGTAATGTACTGAACCTTGAGTGTGCAGGTGAGTAGTAAACAGATAAACTAACAGTTTGATATCAGACAGATTTGCTGGTGTCAATGTCTCACAATAATATTTCTTGTGTCTCAGTCTGATGGGAGATATTTGTTGTTCTGCAGTTTGATTCGGGATCAGTTACTAGAAGGCGACTTCACAGGGGACATGAGGCTTCTGCAGGTGAGTTATCCAGACACTCTCCTAATGCTGTCCTGTCTGTAAAGCCGATCACACCTCAAATCTTGTTGTTTCTGGTATTTATACAAGCGAGCAGAGCACACTGCTGGGGAGTGGTGTCCGTATTTAGTGATATTCTAATTAACACATTACTGTTTCTGGTGATTATACAAGCGAGCAGAGTGCATTGCTAGGCAGTGATGTCAGTATTTAGGTGATATTCTCATTTACACTGGTGTTTCTTCTGACTATACAAGCGAGCAGAGCGCACTGCTACGGTTTGGGATTTCAGTATTTAGGTTATATTCTCATTAACGCTATGGTGTTTATGGTGATTATACAAGTGAGCAGAGCGCACTGCTAGGGAGAGATGTCAGTATTTAGTGATATTCTCATTAACACATTACTGTTTCTGGTGATTATAAAAGCGAGCGGAGTGCAGTGCTAGAGAGTTATGTCAGTATTTAGTGATATTCTCATTAACACAGTACTGTTTCTTGTGATTATACAAGCGAGCAGAGCGCACTGCTTTGCAGTGATGTCAGTATTTAGTGATATTCTTATTAACACATTACTGTTTCTGGTGATTATACAAGCGAGCAGAGCACATTGCTAGGCAGTGATGTCAGTATTTAGGTGATATTCTCATTAACACTGTGGTGTTTCTTGTGACTATACAAGCAAGCAGAGCGCAGTGCTGGGAGTGATGTCAATATTTAGTGATATCATTAACACTGTGGTGTTTCTTGTGATTATAGATTATAGAAGCGAGCAGAGAGCACTGCTAGGGAGTGATGTCAGTATTTTGTGATATTCTTATTAACACTGGTGTTTCTGGTGATTATACTAGTGAGCACAGCGCACTGCTGGTGAGAGATGTCAATATTTAGGCATATTCTCATTAACGCTCTGGTGTGTCTGGTGATTATACAAGTGAGCACAGCGCACTGATGGGAAGTGATGTCAGTATTTAGGTGATATTCTCATTAACACATTACTATTTCTAGTGATTATACAAGCGAGCAGAGCGCACTTCTGTGGTTTGGGATTTCAGTATTTAGGTTATATTCTCCTTAACGCTATGGTATTAATGGTGAATAAACAAGTTAGGAGAGTGCACTGCTAGGGAGAGATGTCAGTATTTAGTGATATTCTCATTAACACATTACTGTTTATGGTGATTATACAAGCGAGCAGAGCGCAGTGCTAGAGAGTGATGTCAGTATTTAGTGATATTCTCATTAACACAGTACTGTTTCTTGTGATTATACAAGCGAGTAGAGCGCTGTGCTAGGAAATTATGTCAGAATTTAGGTGATATTCTCATTAACACATTACTGTTTCTTGTGATTATACAAGCGAGCAGAGCGCACTGCTAGGGAGTGATGTTGGTATTTAGTGATATTCTTATTAACACTGGTGTTTCTGGTGATTATACAAGCGAGCAGTGTGCACTGCTAGGGAGTGATGTCAGTATTTAGTGATATTCTCATTAACACTGATGTTTCTGGTGATTATACAAGCGTTCTTGTGTTTCTGGTGATTATACAAGCGAGCACAGCACACTGTTGGTGAGAGATGTCAGTATTTAGGTATATTCTCATTAACGCTCTGGTGTGTCTGGTGATTATACAAGTGAGCACAGCGCACTGCTGGGGAGTGATGTCAGTATTTAGGTGATATTCTCATTAACACATTACTATTTCTTGTGATTATACAAGCGAGCAGAGTGCACTGCTGGCGAGAGATGTCAGTATTTAGTGATATTCTCATTAACACTCTGGTGTTTCTGGTGATTGTACAGCGAGCACAGCGGACTGCTGGGGAGTGATGTCAGTATTTAGGTGATATTCTCATTAACACATTACTATTTCTGGTAATTATACAAGCGAGCAGAGCGCAATGCTAGGGAGTGATGTCAGTATTAAAGTGATATTCTCATTTACACATTACTGTTTCTGGTGATTGTACAAGCCAGCAGACCCTACTGCTAAGGTGTGATGTGAATATTTAGTGATATTCTTATTAACACTGGTGTTTCTGGTGATTATACAAGCAAGCAGAGTGCACTGCTAGGGAGTGATGTCATTATTTAGTGATATTCTCATTAACACATTACTATTTCTGGTGATTATAGAAGCGAGCAGAGTGCACTGCTAGGGAGTGATGTCAGTATTTTGTGATATTCTCATTAATGCTCTGGTGTTTCTTGTGATTATACAAGCGAGCAGAGCGCAGTGCTAGGGAGTAGTGTCAGTATTTAGGCGATATTCTCATTAACATTCTTGTGTTTCTGGTAATTATATAAGCGAGCAGAGCGCACTGCTGGCGAGAGATGTCAGTATTTGGTGTTTCTGGTGATTATACAAGCGAGCTGAGTGCACTACTGGGGAGTGATGTCAGTATTTAGGTGATGTTCTCATTAATGCTCTTGTGTGTCTGGTGATTATACAAGCGAGCAGAGCGCACTGCTGGGGAGTGATGTTAGTATTTAGGTGATATTCTCATTAACACATTACTGTTTCTGGTGATTATACAAGAGAGCAGAGTGCACTGCTAGGGAGTGATATCAGTATTTAGTGATATTCTCAATAACACTGTGGTGTTTCTTGTGATTATAGAAGCGAGCAGAGCGCACTGATAGGGAGTGATGTCAGTATTTAGTGACATTCTTATTAACACTGGTGTTTCTGGTGATTATACAAGCGAGCAGAGCGCACTGCTAGGGAGAGATGTCAGTATTTAGTAATATTCTCATTAACACATTACTGTTTCTTGTGATTATACAAGCGAGCAGAGCGCACTGCTTTGCAGTAATGTTAGTATTGATATTCTCATTAACACATTACTGTTTCTGGTGATTATAAAAGCGAGCAGAGCACACTGCTGGGGAGTGGTGTCCGTATTTAGTGATATTCTGATTAACACTCTGGTGTTTCTGGTGATTAAACAAGCGAGTAGAGTGCACTGCTAGTGAGTGGTGTTAGTATTTAGGTGATATTCTCATTAACACATTACTGTTTCTGGTGATTACGTAAGCGAGCAGAGAGCACTGCTAGAGAGTGATGTTAGTATTTAGGTGATATTCTCATTAACGCTCTGTTGTGTCTGGTGATTATACAAGCGAGCAGAGTGCACTGCTGGGGAGTGATGTTAGTATTTAGGTGATATTCTCATTAACGCTTTGGTGTGTCTCGTGATTATACAAGCAAGTACAGCGCACTGCTGGGGAGTGATGTCATTATTCAGGTGATATTTTCATTAACACATTACTATTTCCGGTGATTATGCAAGCGAGCAGAGCGCACTGCTAGGGAGCGATATCCGTATTTAGGTGATATTCTCATTAATGCTCTGGTGTTTTTGGCGATTATACAAGCGAGCAGAGCGCACTGCTGGGAAGTGAAGTCGGTATTTATTGATATTCTCATTAACACATTACTGTTTCTGGTGATTATTCAAGCGAGCAGAGCGCAGTGCTAGGGAGTTATGTTAGTATCTAGTGATATTCTCATTAACACATTACTGTTTCTGGTGATTATACAAGTGAGCAGAGTGCACTGCTAGTGAGTGATATCAGTATTTAGTGATATTCTCATTAACACTGTGGTGTTTCTTGTGATTATAGAAGCGAGGAGAGTGAACTGCTAGGGAGTGATGTCAGTATTTAGTTATATTCTTATTAACACTGGTGTTTCTGGTGATTATACAAGCGAGCAGAGCGCAGTGCTAGGGAATTATGTCAGAATTTAGGTGATATTCTCATTAACACATTACAGTTTCTTTTGATTATACAAGTGAGCAGAGTGCACTGCTTTGCAGTGATGTCAGTAGTGATAATCTCATTAACACATTACTGTTTCTGGTAATTATACAAGCGAGCAGAGCACACTGCTGGAGAGTGGTGTCCGTATTTAGTTATATTCTGATTAACACTCTGGTGTTTCTGGTAATTATACAAGCGAGCAGAGTGCACTGCTAGTGAGTAATGTTAGTATTTAGGTGATATTCTCATTAACACAGACGTACGTTTTGGCCTATTGTGGGCCTCGTCAGTGAGGTGCAGCCATATCCCTCTAGGCACACTGAGCAACGGGTCCACGTCTGGATTCCCGCATCACACTTAGGGAGACTTCCCTAAGTGTCATAATTTGCATAAATAAAAAGAGAGAAGCGCTCAACCTGGGAACGAACAATAGCATAATAGCTTGTTCTATGGCTGGTTACCACCCAAGAAGCAGCCTCTTTTTGCTCAACATGTGCCTTTCACAGAGAAGAACTTTCCTGAAGCATATCAGTCTGATCCTGACTTCACAGTACAGTCCAGCCCCGAAATACCAGGCAATCCCTCTCTGAACGAGAGAAACAGCAAAACCCCAGACGTACATTTCGGCCTAGTGTGGGCCTCGTCAGTGAGGTGCAGCCACATCCCTCTAGGCAAACTGAGCAACGGGTCCACGTCTGGATTCCCACATCACACTTAGGGAGACTTCCCGAAGAGTCATGATTTTCATAAATAAAAAGAGAGAATCGTTCCCAGGTTGAGCATTTCTCTCTTTTTATTTATGCAAATTATGGCCCTGAGGAAAGTCTCTCTAAGTGTGATGCGGGAATCTAGACATGGACCCGTTGCTCAGTGTACCTAGAGGGATGTGGCTGCACCTCACTGATGAGGCCCACAATAGGCCGAAACATACGTCTGGGGTTTTGCTGTTTCTCTCGTTCTAGCCATAGAACAAGCTATTATGATATTGTTCGTTCCCAGGTTGAGCGCTTCTCTCTTTTTATTTATTTATTTATTTATATATATATATATAATGTTAGTGACGTGTATAACAGGGTGTCTGCAGCGTGTCAGGATATATATATATATATATATATATATATATATATACAGTATATATATATATGTTAGTGACTTGTATAACAGGGTGTGTCCAGCGTGTCAGGATATATACATATACAGTGTGTATATATATATATATATATCCAAGTTATAACACAAGCACTCACTGGACTTGATACAGGTGAAATAAAAAGTGGTCTGATGAAGGGGTGAACACCCCCGAAACGTCACTCGTTTATATGGAATAAAACACTTTTTATTTCACCTGTATCAAGTCCAGTGAGTGCTTGTGTTATAACTTGGATATTTGAAATTCCTATAGCACCCTGGCAGAATTGAAATTTACTGTTCGTGGGAGTGCACTTATTTCAGTGGATTATATATATATAAAAAAATAAATGTTAGTGACTTATACAACAGGGTGTGTGCAGCGAGTCAGGATATTTATATATACAGTATATAAATATATATATAAATGTTAGTGACTTGTACAACAGGGTGTGTGCAGCGAGTCAGGATATTTATATATATATATATATATATATATATATATAAATGTTAGCGACTTGTACAACAGGGTGTGTGCAGCGAGTCAGGATATATACAGTATATATATAAATATTAGTGACTTGTGAATAGTTATTATTTCTCTTGTAAGGTGTATCCAGTCCACGGATCATGCATTACTTGTGGGATATTCTCCTTCCCAACAGGAAGTTGCAAGAGGATCACCCACAGCAGAGCTGCTATATAGCTCCTCCCCTAACTGCCATATCCAGTCATTCTCTTGCAAACTCTCAACATAGCTGGAGGTAGTAAAAGGAAAGTGGTGTAATATAGTTAGTTTTTTCTTCAATCAAAAGTTTGTTTTTAAATGGTACCGGAGTTGTACTATTTTATCTCAGGCAGCATTAAGAAGAAGAATCTGCCTGTGTTTTTCTATGATCTTAGCAGAAGTAACTAAGATCCACTGCTGTTCTCACATATGTCTGAGGAGTGAGGTAACTTCAGAGGGAGAATGGCGTGCAGGTTATCCTGCAATAAGGTATGTGCAGTTTAAGTTTTTCTAGGGATGGAATTTGCTAGAAAAAAGCTGCTGATACCGGATTAATGTAAGTTAAGCCTAAATACAGTGATTTAATAGCGACTAGTATCAGGCTTGCTATCAGAGGTATATACTCTGATTAATGTGCAATATAAAACGTTTGCTGGCATGTTTAATTGTTTTTATATATGCTTTGGTGATAAAACTTATTGGGGCCTAGTTTTTTCCACATGGCTGGCTTGATTTTTGCCTAGAAACAGTTTCCTGAGGCTTTCCACTGTTGTAATATGAGTGGGAGGGGCCTATTTTAGCGCTTTTTTGCGCAGTTAAAATTACAGACAGAGACATTCAGCTTCCCTCAGCAGTCCCCTGCATGCTTTTGGACATCTCTGAAGGGCTCAAAAGGCTTCAAAAGTCATATATTGAGGAAGGTAAAGCCACAGTGGAGCTGTAGCAGTTGTGACTGTTTAAAAAACGTTGTTTTTTTTCAATTTGTTAATCCGTTTTTTGTATTAAGGGGTTAATCATCCATTTGCAAGTGGGTGCAATGCTCTGCTAACTTGTTACATACACTGTAAAAATTTCGTTTGTTTAACTGCCTTTTTTCACTGTTATTTCAAATTTTAGCAAAATTTGTTTCCCTTAAAGGCACAGTAACGTTTTTTATATTGCTTGTTTAACTTGATGTAAAGTGTTTTCCAAGCTTGCTAGTCTCATTGCTAGTCTGTATAAACATGTCTGACATAGAGGAAACTCCTTGTTCATTATGTTTAAAAGCCATGGTGGAACCCCATATGAGAATGTGTACTAAATGTATTGATTTCACTTTAAACAATAAAGATCAGCTTTTATCTTTAAAAAATTTATCACCAGAAGATTCTGGCGAGGGGGAAGTTATGCCGACTAACTCTCCCCACGTGTCAGATCCTTTGACTCCCGCTCTAGGGACTCACGCTAAAATGGCGCCAAGTACATCAAAGACGCCCATAGCGATTACTTTGCAGGACATGGCGGCAATCATGGATAATACCCTGTCAGCGGTATTAGCCAGACTGCCTGAATTCAGAGGAAAGCGCGATAGCTCTGGGGTTAGACGTAGTACAGAGCGCGCAGATGCCTTAAGGCCCATGTCTGATACTGCGTCACAATATGCAGAAGCTGAGGAAGGAGAGCTTCAGTCTGTGGGTGACATTTCTGATTCGGGGAAACCTGATTCAGATATTTCTACTTTTAAATTTAAGCTTGAGAACCTCCGTGTATTGCTTGGGGAGGTGTTAGCTGCTCTGAATGACTGTGACACAATTGCAGTACCAGAGAAATTGTGTAGACTGGATAAATACTATGCAGTGCCGGTGTGTACTGATGTTTTTCCAATACCTAAAAGGTTTACAGAAATCATTAATAAGGAGTGGGATAGACCCGGTGTGCCGTTTTCCCCCCCTCCTATTTTTAGAAAAATGTTTCCAATAGACGCCACCACACGGGACTTATGGCAGACGGTCCCTAAGGTGGAGGGAGCAGTTTCTACTTTAGCAAAGCGTACCACTATCCCTGTCGAGGACAGTTGTGCTTTTTCAGATCCAATGGATAAAAAATTAGAAGGTTACCTTAAGAAAATGTTTATTCAACAAGGTTTTATCCTGCAGCCCCTTGCATGCATTGCGCCTGTCACTGCTGCTGCGGCGTTCTGGTTTGAGTCTCTGGAAGAGGCCTTTCAGACAGCTATTCCATTGACTGAAATACTTGACAAGCTTAGAACACTTAAGCTAGCTAATTCTTTTGTTTCTGACGCCATTGTTCATTTAACTAAACTAACGGCTAAGAATTCTGGATTCGCCATCCAGGCGCATAGGGCGCTATGGCTTAAATCTTGGTCAGCTGACGTGACTTCAAAGTCTAAATTACTTAACATTCCCTTCAAGGGGCAGACCCTATTCGGGCCTGGTTTGAAGGAAATTATTGCTGACATTACTGGAGGTAAGGGTCATACCCTTCCTCAAGACAGGGCCAAATCAAAGGCCAAACAGTCTAATTTTCGTGCCTTTCGAAACTTCAAGGCAGGTGCAGCATCAACTTCCTCTGCTACAAGACAAGAGGGAACTTTTGCTCAATCCAAACCGGGCTGGAAACCTAACAAGTCCTGGAACAAAGGCAAGCAGGCCAGTAAGCCTGCTGCTGCCTCTAAGACAGCATGAAGGAACGGCCCCCTATCCGGTAATGGATCTAGTAGGGGGCAGACTTTCTCTCTTTGCCCAGGCGTGGGCAAGAGATGTTCAGGATCCCTGGGCGTTGGAGATCATATCTCAGGGATATCTTCTGGACTTCAAAGCTTCCCCTCCTCAAGGGAGATTTCACCTTTCGAGATTATCTGTAACCCAGATAAAGAAAGAGGCATTCTTACGCTGTGTGCAAGACCTCCTAGTTATGGGAGTGATCTGTCCAGTTCCACAGTCGGAACAGGGACAGGGTTTTTATTCAAATCTGTTTGTGGTTCCCAAAAAAGAGGGAACCTTCAAACCCATTTTGTATCTAAAGATCTTAAACAAATTTCTCAGATTTCCATCGTTCAAAATGGAAACTATTCGGACCATCCTACCTATGATCCAGGAGGGTCAGTACATGACCACAGTGGATTTGAAGGATGCTTACCTTCACATACCGATTCACAAAGATCATCATCGGTTCCTAAGGTTTGCCTTTCTGGACAGGCATTACCAATTTGTGGCTCTTCCCTTCGGGTTAGCTACAGCTCCAAGAATCTTTACAAAAGTTCTGGGATCGCTTCTGGCGGTCCTAAGACCGCGAGGTATATCAGTGGCCCCTTATCTGGACGACATCCTGATACAGGCGTCAAGCTTTCAGATTGCCAAGTCACATACGAACATAGTTCTGGCATTTTTCAGGTCACATGGGTGGAAGGTGAACGAGGAAAAGAGTTCTCTATCCCCACTCACAAGAGTCTCCTTCACAGATTCTGTAAAAATTAAGATTTACCTGACAGAATCCAGGTTATCAAAGCTTCTAAAATCTTGCCGTGTTCTTCATTCTATTCCGCGCCCTTCGGTGGCTCAGTGTATGGAAGTAATCGGCTTGATGGTAGCGGCGATGGACATAGTGCCATTTGCACGCCTACATCTCAGACCGCTGCAACTATGCATGCTCAGTCAGTGGAATGGGGATTACACAGATTTGTCCCCTCTGCTAAATCTGGATCAAGAGACCAGAGATTCTCTTCTCTGGTGGCTATCTCTGGTCCATCTGTCCAAAGGTATGACCTTTCGCAGGCCAGATTGGACAATTGTAACAACAGATGCCAGCCTTCTAGGTTGGGGTGCAGTCTGGAATTCCCTGAAGGCTCAGGGATCGTGGACTCAGGAGGAGAAACTCCTCCCAATAAATATTCTGGAGTTAAGAGCAATATTCAATGCTCTTCTAGCTTGGCCTCAGTTAGCAACCCTGAGGTTCATCAGATTTCAGTCGGATAACATCACGACTGTGGCTTACATCAACCATCAAGGGGGAACCAGGAGTTCCCTATCGATGTTAGAAGTCTCCAAGATAATTCGCTGGGCAGAGACTCACTCTTGCCACCTATCAGCAATCCATATCCCAGGTGTAGAGAACTGGGAGGCGGATTTTCTCTAAGTCATCAGACTTTTCATCCGGGGGAGTGGGAACTCCATCCGGAGGTGTTTGCTCAATTGGTTCCTCGTTGGGGCAAACCAGAACTGGATGTCATGGCATCTCGCCAAAACGCCAAGCTTCCTTGTTACGGATCCAGGTCCAGGGACCCAGAAGCGGCACTGATAGATGCTCTAGCAGCGCCTTGGTTCTTCAACCTGGCTTATGTGTTTCCACCGTTTCCTCTGCTCCCTCGACTGATTGCCAAAATCAAACAGGAGAGAGCATCGGTGATCTTGATAGCGCCTGCGTGGCCACGCAGGACCTGGTATGCAGACCTAGTGGACATGTCATCCTTTCCACCATGGACCCTGCCTCTGAGACAAGACCTTCTACTACAAGGTCCTTTCAATCATCCAAATCTAATTTCTCTGAGACTGACTGCATGGAGATTGAACGCTTGATTTTATCAAAGCGTGGCTTCTCCGAGTCAGTCATTGATACCCTTATACAGGCACGAAAGCCTGTCACCAGGAAAATCTACCATAAGATATGGCGTAAATACCTTTATTGGTGTGAATCCAAGAATTATTCATGGAGTAAGGTTAGGATTCCTAGGATATTGTCCTTTCTCCAAGAGGGTTTGGAAAAAGGATTATCAGCTAGTTCTTTAAAGGGACAGATTTCTGCTCTGTCTATTCTTTTGCACAAGCGTCTGGCAGAAGTTCCAGACGTTCAAGCTTTTTGTCAGGCTTTGGTTAGAATTAAGCCTGTGTTTAAACCTGTTGCTCCCCCATGGAGCTTAAACTTGGTTCTTAAAGTTCTTCAAGGGGTTCCGTTTGAACCCCTTCATTCCATTGATATCAAACTTTTATCTTGGAAAGTTCTGTTTTTGATGGCTATTTCCTCGGCTCGGAGAGTCTCTGAGTTATCTGCCTTACAATGTGATTCTCCTTATCTGATTTTCCATTCAGATAAAGTAGTTCTGCGTAAAAACCTGGGTTTTTACCTAAGGTAGTTTCTAACAAGAATATCAATCAAGAGATTGTTGTTCCATCATTGTGTCCTAATCCTTCTTCAAAGAAGGAACGCCTTTTACATAATCTGGACGTGGTCCGTGCTTTAAAGTTTTACTTACAAGATGCTAAAGATTTTCGCCAAATATCTACACTGTTTGTTGTTTACTCTGGACAGAGGAGAGGTCAAAAATCTTCGGCAACCTCTCTTTATTTTTGGCTTCGGAGCGTAATACGCTTAGCCTATGAGACTGCTGGACAGCAGCCCCCTGAAAGGATTACAGCTCATTCTACTAGAGCTGTGGCTTCCACCTGGGCATTTAAAAATGAGGCTTCTGTTGAACATATTTGCAAGGCGGCGACTTGGTCTTCGCTTCATACCTTTTCAAAATTTTACAAATTTGATACTTTTGCTTCTTCGGAGGCTATTTTTGGGAGAGAGGTTTTACAGGCAGTGGTTCCTTCCATTTAAGCCTGCCTTGTCCCTCCCTTCATCCGTGTACTTTAGCTTTGGTATTGGTATCCCACAAGTAATGGATGATCCGTGGACTGGATACACCTTACAAGAGAAAACATAATTTATGCTTACCTGATAAATTTATTTCTCTTGTGGTGTATCCAGTCCACAGCCCGCCCTGTCCTTTTAAGGCGGGTCTAAATTTTAATTTAAACTACAGTCACCACTGCACCTTATGGTTTCTCCTTTCTCGGCTTGTTTCGGTCGAATGACTGGATATGGCAGTTAGGGGAGGAGCTATATAGCAGCTCTGCTGTGGGTGATCCTCTTGCAACTTCCTGTTGGGAAGGAGAATATCCAGGGCCGTCTTTAATATTGACTGGACCCTGGGCGAAAATTTTCTTGGGCCCCCCCCATGCAATTTCGCTCTCCACCCCAACATCCAAAAAAACATCTAAATCTATTTTTTTTTTAATTATTAGCCCAGCAGTGGATTATCCACTGCTGAGCTAATCATTTAAAAAATGAAATAAATTGCAATATGTGAAACTGGACCTAAGCAGTACTAATAAGTAAATAAATATATAAATTCCTCCAATGTGGATTCATTTAATATTCTTTTGAATGTGATTCTGGTGTGAGGTTAGCTGGTTAAAGAGATTTAGGGCAGCCAACAGGAGCAAAGCATGGTAAAGACTGAGGAGGAAGCATGGAGGTGCAGTATAGGTTTACTGACTGGAACAGCAGAACTACTATGGGAAGCTATAAATTCTGAGACAGAGAGAAAACAAAAACTATAAAAATAAACCTTACATTAATGTGTGAAGTATCAGCATGATCCTATACATCATCCACAGCAGCACATGTCACTTCTTTGCTAGGAACAAGTTCCCTCTCACCTTGCACTAGACAATGCTGCATGGGGAGGGGTGTGTGTGCACTCACTTATTCTTCCCACTAACACCTTTCTACAAAGCACTGTTCCCCTAACAAACTTCAGTTAGTTGATCTTAGGGCCACAGCAGAAAGAGCAGGGCTAAGGGGACCAGCAGACTGGATGCTGCCTGTCCAAGGCTGCATGGATACAGTGTGAGATGAGTCACACAGCCTCAAGACTGAAGAGAGCAGTGTATGCAGCTGCACAGATGCTCAAATCCTCACGTTCTTGCCGCTCCAGCTTTCTGCTGCATGCACCTACAGTCAGCCCTACCCAGAAACAATCCCCACCACCAGAGCAGTTACCTGGTAACAGTGGTAACCCCAGTAGGACCTTTTATGATGCAGTGGGAATGGCTGGATGCCGAGTTAGGGCTTTGCATTCAGTGCTGCACAGTGCACATCTAAAACAGCACATGGCAATAGCTTGGCATGTCACATGACACTGGCACGGTCTGGCACAGTTTAAAAAAAAAATATATATATAAGCAGAGTACTTTTGACTGTGACAGTATTAGGACAGAATGTGTGTGTTCCCCATGTCAAATCAGCAGTCTGGTATGAACCATTAAAAAAATGGACTCTTGGGCCCCTCAACAGAAACTGGGCCCAGGGCAGCTGCCCCTTTTGCCCTGTGTTAAAGACGGTCCTGAGAATATCCCACAAGTAATGGATGATCCGTGGACTGGATACACCACAAGAGAAATAAATTTATCAGGTAAGCATAAATTATGTTTCTTATTGAGTTCCCTGTTTGTCTGCAGGATTACCCTCTCACAGATGTGCATCCCATCCTCAAGAAAGCAAAGGAACTGCAGGACTCGAAATAAGCACCACACACCCTGCAACCCAACACTCCACAAGGGAATCTGTACCAGAGGAAGCAGCCGGGCGAACTGCCGTAACCTAGCAACACAAGCAGACTGTTCTATCAGAGATCCGGACACTGGTTTTATTCTGCTGCAGATCCTGATCACACAAACAAGTGCACAATCAGTCACAATCATTTATTTGTCTGTCACCTGTAGCAGGTACCGTAAGCGTTGTCTGATCAAGCGCCCTTTATGTACTGCGTGGTGAGGACAGTGCACTTAAATGTGCCTACACTTGACTTGTTTGGGGTGGCACACATTGCAGTGTGTTACTGGCCCTCTGGTGAGGTCACTCCTGATATGGGTCTGCGTAATGTATGATCAGACTGTTACTAACACACATTGTAGTCCTCAGGGCCTGTCCTGCAGTAACACACATTGTAGTCCTCAAGGACTGGCCTGCAGTAACACACATTGTAGTCCTCAAGGACTGGTCTGCAGTAACACACATTCTAGTCCACAAGGACTGACCTGCAGTAGCACACATTCTAGTCCTCAAGGACTGACCTGCAGTAACACACATTCTAGTCCTCAAGGACTGACCTGCAGTAGCACACATTCTAGTCCTCAAGGACTGACCTGCAGTAACACATTCTAGTCCTCAAGGACTGACCTGCAGTAACACACATTGTAGTCCTCAGGGCCTGAACTGCAGTAACACACATTGTAGTCCTCAACAACTGGCCTGCAGTAACACACATTCTAGTCCTCCAGGACTGGCCTGCAGTAACACACATTGTAGTCCTCAGGGCCTGACCTGAAGTAACACACATTGTAGTCCTCAGGGCCTGACCTGCTGTAACACACATAGTAGTCCTCAGGGCCTGACCTACAGTAACACACATTGTAGTCCTCAGGGCCTGTCCTGCAGTAACACACATTGTAGTTCTCAGGGCCTGTCCTGCAGTAACACACATTGTAGTCCTCAGGGCCTGGCCTGCAGTAACACACATTGTAGTTCTCAGGGCCTGTCCTGCTGTAACACACATTGTAGTCCTCAGGGCCTGGCCTGCAGTAACACACATTGTAGTCCTCAGGGCCTGCAGTAACACACATTTGTTATTAGAACTAGCACCGCATTACACAGACTACAAGCGGCTCTGATTTGTTCTTCGTTAAGTACCATATCATGTCATTTGGAGATTTATCCGGCTGCAGAACTGTCTCTTTCAGACCCTCCTGCTTGAAGTGCAATTAACGTTACCCTATTGTGTGTTTTTTTTGTTGTTTTTTTGCACGTTTGGGAAAAATGCAAATCAGTATTTTCATTCAGACAATGGGACCATTATTATTAATTTTTTTATAATCACTTTATTTTAATTCTGCTTTTGAAACAAACCAAGGATTTTCATTTTTTAAAGAATTCTTTTATTTTGAAGATATTGATAGTTGTTCATTTCAGTTAGAAACAGAGCACTAGATGTTCTTCAAGTCGCTGAGAAATCGTCTCGGAAGTCTGCGTTCTGTCCTTTTAAGGTGTCTAATCAATGTTACATGTGTGATCTAACGCCACAATAAATGAAGTATGTATTTGCATTGTGAAATTTTATTCTGTGCTACTGGCAATGAGGTGAAACACATAATTAAATTCAGCACCAATGCACTACTGGGAGCTAGCTGAGCAATAACAAGAGGCATATGTGTGTAACCACCAATCAGCAGCCAGCTCACAGCAGTGCATTACTGCTTCTGAGCCTACCTAGGTATGCTTGTCAATACACAATACCAAGAGTACAAAGTGAATTTAATAACAGAAATAAATTGAAAACATATAAAACAAAATGCTGCATTATTCATTGATATGAAGGTTCATTGTTATGTGTCTAATGCATCTGCATCATAACTGTCCCTTTTACATATGACAACTCGTCCTGTTGTCAGTAGTGGGATACGGCTCTCGCTTTACTAATTACACATTATCTTATTACTGGTTAAGGGATTTACCTTGTGTAATGGTAAATCATAGATGATACATGATTTACCACTGATAACGTTCACGCTGCACGCACACTATTTTCTTCTTAAATGGAAAGAGTCCACAGCTGCATTCATTACTTTTGGGAAACAAGAACCTGGCAACCAGGAGGAGGCAAAGACAACCCAGCCAAAGGCTTAAATACTCCTCTCACTCCCCAGTCATTCTTTGCCTTTCGTCCCAGGAGGATGGCAGAGAAGTGTCAGAATTTTAGTTTTTTGTCTCTTATGGAGGGTAGTACTCTTCGGCATGGGACTGGAGTTTTAAGTAGTCCTGTCAGTCTCTCAGTGAGGGCTTGGATGAAAGTTAGAGCCCGGAGATGCAGGGAGAGTCTTTCTGCGAAACCATCCTGACTCACATTAACAGCTCCTCAAGCAATCGGCATTGTCGAACTTTGCTTTGCTGCCTGCTTTCTTCTCTCAAGTCCATGGCGGAGGCGATGCTACTATCCGTCACACTTGACAGGCCGTATTCCTGTTCCACGACATATTCCGGTAAGATTGTTTCATTTTACTTTATTTGTCAATGTACTGTAATGTGAATGTTTCCTGAGAGGCTACCACCTTGCGGGTCTAACTTATCATAAGGGTCTCAGTGAGTCTCTTGTAGTATCTTGGAATCGAGGGTTAATATCTCATGAGGGGGGTTATTGAACAGGGGGGGTTATAATCATGTTTGTTATGTGATTCAACCTGCTTATGTGTGATGTTTTATAAGTGAGGCATTAACAATAGAATTATACAAGAATTGAACAAGGATTGGGCAAGACACAAGGCAAGTACTTTTGTAAAATTATGTTTCATATACGTTTTTGTTTCCTTATGCAATTGCTACTGTAATTCTGTGTCTTATGTGCTTAACTGGTTCCCACTTTTGTAAAAATGCTCAACATATTCATAATCATTTTTGCTACCTCTTGTCTCTATAACACACTACATTATTCAATTACTCCTTCTCCCTCTCCACCTGCACTGTTCATTAGCCCATCTCTCTTAAACTCACCTTACTTTTGTACTCATGAACTTTACCTATTCCTAAACACTCTCTCTCGCCCCTGCAGCTTGTCTCAAAAGCAGTCTCACTACTGCAAATCCGTATCTCATCTCATGTCACTCTCCCTCTTGCTTTTACTAACTGCTGGTGACATCTCCCCTAATCCTGGTCCCCAACCACTGCCTAGCCGTGCACATCCATGTGTACCATCCCATAGACTCCGAAAACAAAACTCTGCAAACCTTACTCACATTCCTCTTGCATCAAAAGCCACTACCCCTTTCACTTGCGCACTCTGGAATTCTCGCTCTGTTTGCAACAAACTCACTTCTATACATGACCTCTTTATCTCCCACTCCCTCAACCTTCTGGCTCGCTCCCCTAGACACAGCATCCACTGCTGCTCTGTCACATGGGGGTCTCCACTTCAGCCACACTCCTAGGTCTGGTAATAGACAAGGTGGTGGTGTAGGTATTTTACTTTCCTCTTGTTGCACCTTTCAACAAATACAACCCATCTCTTCCCTCACATTTTCCTCATTTGAAACCCACATGATTTGCTTATTCTCTCCTCTTTCTATACGTTTTGCAGTCATATACCGTCCTCCTGGCTCCTCAACTCAATTTCTAGATCACTTGGCTGCCTGGCTACCTTATTTCCTTTCCTCAGACACCCCTGCCCTCATTCTTGGCGACTTCAAAATCCCTCTTGACAATCCCACTGCCTCATCTGCAAAACAACTTCTGCAACTCACTTCCTCTTTTGGTCTGTCACAATGGACTGATTCTCCCACTCACAAAGACGGTCACTCTCTTGACTTGATCTTTAGCTATTGATGCACTGTCTCAAACTTCACAAACTCCCCCTTTCCTCTTTCTGACCACCATCTCCTTACTTGCAACATATCATCCCTCCCTACAACTCTCCCTCCTTCTACTCCTCACACCAAACTTCACAGAAGCATTATGTCATTAGATCAGCAACAGCTTGCTAATTCCCTCAAACCTCTCCTCTCATCCTTCTCCTCCTTTTCCTGCCCTGAAAAATCTATCTGCCACTATAATTCCACCCTTATATCCGTCCTTGACAATCTCGCACCTCTTACCATAGCTCGGAAATCACACACTCATCCTCGGCCCTGGCATACTCCTCTGACACAGTACCTACGCAGATGTTCCCGTACTGCTGAGCAGCACTGGAAAAAATCTCGGAGTTCAGCTGATTTTCTTCATTACAAATTCATCTTGAACTCCTACTATTCTGCCCTTAATCTCCATAAGCAACACTACTTCTCTACTCTTATCTCTAATCTTTCTTCAAACCCAAAAAGTCTGTTCTCCAACTTCCAATACTCTCCTTCGCCCTCCCCCACCTCCTAATACAACTTCTCTGTCAGCTGAAGACTTTGCCAGCCACTTCAATAACAAAATCGACTCCATCAGAAATGAAATCAGCTCTCAACATAATTCCATTCTCTCCCCCCCTCAAATGCTCTCACTCAACCACAACCCACATAACCTTAAACTTAGTTCATTCTCCCCTGTTACTGAGGAAGAAGTTTCGGCACTTATACTGCACTTACACATCACTACCTGTCCACTTGACCCTATTCCCTCACAACTACTTCCCTCCCTCTCTGCTACCCTTACCCCTATACTAACACACATTTTCAACCTCTCCCTCAGCACCAGTATATTTCCTTCATCGCTGAAACATGCACTGGTCACACCTATCCTCAAAAAACCTTCCCTTGATCCTACCTCCCCATCCAACTACCGCCCTATTTCACTCCTCCCTCTTGCCTCAAAGCTTCTCGAAAAACTAGTATATGCACGCCTATCCCATTTCCTTACGTTAAACTCCCTTCTTGACCCACTGCAATCTGGATTTCGTCCCCATCACTCCACAGAGACAGCTATTGTTAAGGTTACCAACAACCTACTTACAGCAAAATCAAATGGCTTGTTCTCTCTGCTTATCCTCCTTGATCTGTCCGCAGCCTTTGACACTGTTGACCACCCTCTTTTGCTCCAAACCCTCCAATCATTCGGCATCTGTGACACAGCCATTTCGTGGCTATCTTCTTACCTGTCAAACCGTACCTTTAGTGTAGCCTTCTCTGGGGTCTCCTCTGCCCCGTCACCACTTTCTGTTGGAGTACCGCAAGGCTCTGTCCTCGGTCCCCTTCTCTTCTCAATCTACACGTCATCACTAGGTTCCCTAATAAAGTCCCACGGTTTCCAATATAATTTGTATGCCGACGACACCCAAATCTACTTCTCTGCACCAGACCTATCTCCTTCCTTGCTAACCCGTGTTACTAACTGTCTTTCTCACATCTCTTCCTGGATGTCCTCTCACTACCTCAAGCTAAATCTCTCCAAAACGGAGCTCTTCATTTTCCCCCCTTCCAAAATCTCCACCCCCAATCTCTCTATAACTGTCGACAACTCCATCATTACCCCTACCCCGCATGCCCGATATCTCGGGGTCACATTTGACTCAGATCTTTCTTTCACTCCTCACATTCAGTCCTTGGCTAAAGCCTGCCGCTTCCACCTTAAAAACATCTCTAAAATTAGACACCTCCTTACACAAGACACAACTAAGATTTTAATCCACACTCTCATTCTTTCCCGCCTCGATTACTGCAACTCTGTCCTCTCTGGTCTCCCCACCTGCCGCCTAGCTCTTTTACAATCCATAATGAATGCCTCTGCCAGACTCATCTTCCTTACACGTCGCTCTTCATCTGCTGCACCTCTCTGCAGGAACATTGATGCCTTTGGAAGTGACGCAGCCTTTTGGTTGGGCGCACTTTTTTTGGACTGTACGGTCCACCTTGTGTTCGGGCGTGGCTATGTTCCGTTTTTCCATTCCCGACTGCGTGGCAAAGGAAATTTCTAGTCCGCAGGGGTCTGGTCATAGGAGGTGGTGAGTGCCCCAGCCATTGGGGGTGTCAAGTGCCGTTTTTACTACTTTAGTCCATATTTAAATATCCTCTATCCAGTTATGCAGGATTCTGATGCTGAGACTGTTTTAATTTCAGATTCAGTTACGGAGGATTCTGATACTGAGACTATTTTGATTTCAGATTCTGTGTCCGGTGATGAATCCGGAGTGGCCTTGTTGACTCCTGTCAACCAGTTTTGTTCTGTATGTCATTTCAGAGCGCCTGGTTCCTCGGGCTCGGGGAATAAAGGGACTGCTGAGCCATCCGCCTCCTGTCCTCCGAGAGGCGAGTTCCCTACCAAAGCATACTTCTGCACATGCGCTTAACCCAGTTTATAGTTCCTCCATGTGGGGTAGCGTGTTTCCCCCAGAGGTTGCAGCGCGTTTTCGCTTCCACATAACGTTGGCGATTGTTCGTCTGCAGAGTCCAGACGTTTATTTAAGAATGTGCTTGTGCCTTATTGTCTCGGGCCTTCCGCCTTGGGGAGGGCCTCTACAGTGCCCCGCGGGTGTATCTGTCCCTGAGTGTTGTGCCTTTCGTTAGAGGATTGCGCGCCTTTGCGTGTTGTTCAGACATGTATTTCAGTTATTGAATAACCCTATCGTTACCAGATACGGAGATTTTCAGTCTGATACTTCGAATGGTGCACCTCATTAGACATGTAGGGATGAAGTCATCTCCTGATTGTCATTTCTTTGCGATCTTTCCCAGTTTTGTAAGATAGGGCTCCGTTTGGCTGGTCCTGCGGGTAGGCCTGTGTCTTTTTGGGCGTTAACCTTTCGGGTTGCCTTATATTTTATTTATATCTGATGGGATGTCTTTTATTTGTTTTTGTTTCCTTCAGGAACCTTCTGGGATTGATACTCGTTATTACTTCTTCGGAAGTTGTTTTGGACATGTTAGTCCTATGTTAAAAATGTCTGTTTTCTGTTTTTCCCCCTATGAGGGAGAATTTATGCAGCTTGCCAGTTAGGACCCAAGGTGCAGGCTGGTCCTGTCGGGTTCGTTTGGTCTTGCGGCTGTTCAGACACGTGGCGCTGTTCTGCTCGGCTGGTTCGGTAGAAGCGCAGAGTGTTCAGGTTATCATTGTTTTTCATGTTCAACTAAGCATTCGAGAGGACCAGTGGGTCCATTAGGCGGGAAGGATTGTTTCAGTCCTTATAGCCTTCAGTCATAGATGGCCGGGCAGGGGAGTTTTCCACTGCGTCACTCTATCTGACAACTGATTTCATCAAAACTTAAGAGTTTCCCTCCCCCATGTGGTGGAGGGTTGGAGGGCTTAACGCCCCTTACCGCAGTTGAGCGGTTTGGCCTTTATTTTTAGGCCTCTGGATTTGTCCTTTTGGGCTTGATCCAACATCTTGTACAGGATAGCTGTCTAGCATGCGGAAGGTTTGCAGTTTGAAACCAGTTGCAGCTCTTGACACCTTGCAGGTGTACGCGTAAGCTGTTTATAGTGTATCTAGATGCAGCTCTTACTCTTTGACGTGTACTGTCTGTCTGAGTTATAAGAGACCTTTGGGTCATCTTCCATTGTCTCCGGGTGAGTTGAATTTCCATTTAGGGATCTTTGTTTCCGGGTGACGGTTGTTCCCTGTGGGGACTTTGTTTAGCTTGGGGTTTTCCGGAGCTGGGTAGGCTTAGTGCCCTTCTCTTCCTTATGTCCTCTGCTTGTGCAGAGGTGATAGGGAGACTAGTCCTGCTAGTAGGATTTTTTTGACCTTGAGGTATCCCTTGGTTGTCCTGAGGCTTTGAGAAGTATCTTCATACGACTTCTAGCCTTGCTTCTTGGAGCATTGGACTTTAGATAGGGGTGGTTCCTTCCTTTGGTCGGGGCTTTTGGGTTCTTCTCGCTATCCGGATTCTCTGGATATGCATCCATATCCCTTGTGTCTGGCTTTTTGGCCAGTTGGGGTGTTTAGTTCTAGGATAAGGTTTGCCTGAACTATTAGGTGCCCTGCTCTGCAGGTGAATGGGTTGGCTGTGCCTCTGCTTGGCAAGCTACTTGTAGGGGGGTCCTTTTCTAGGACATCTGTGTTGGGAATTTATCTTCCCATTAGCCGGTGGCTTCGGGCCTTAAGGAGTTGTTGCCCTTCCAGCATCATCCCTTTTCTTTAGGGGATATTCTCCTCCCTATAGAAATGGAGTCCTTGCTTGGGGCTTCTCCTGGATGGGAGGCGGAAAGGTGGATCTTGCTGGCTCCACGTCAGACTTGTTGGGCCTTTATTTTGATAGATCCTTAGGTCTATGGCCTTGTTGTCTGTTTTCAGAGTCGTACTTGTACTCTGTGGGGGATGGCTGTGCTTTCCTTACACTCGTTCCTGTACCTGTTTCGGGATTCTTTTGTTCCCCTGTCTTGGATCCCTGAGGCTGGGTTGGTCCAGCTGGATGTGGGTCTGCAGCTCAGGATGGCCGAGCAGTCTAAGGCGCTGCGTTCGGGTCGCAGTCTCCTCTGGATGTGTGAGCTTGTTGAGTCTATCCTGTTGGCTCAGTCTGCTACGGTATAAATTTTTACCTTTCAACTTGCTCCATTGATTTCAGGACAGGGTTTACTCTTCCTTCGGGTTTTAGAGGGTACACTCTCCTTCTCAGGGGGCCTCGATTGAGGTTTTGTATTCCCTTTTTTAGGGACCTGTGTGTAGGTCCGGCGACTTAGGTTGCCTTTAGCGTGCCCTCTGTCCGGGGTTTGCTTTTGTGGTCTGTTTCTTGCTTGACTGCTTCTTCTTCCTCGCAAGTACCCTCTGTGTCGTCCTGTTATGGACTCTGTGTTCTCAAACTTAGAGTTTTTCACATGGGTGTATTACACACTTTTTCATGGTCGAATGCCTTGGTATTCTATGGTCAGACACTGGGAGGAGTTTGCCTCTTCAGTTCCATTCCGGGTTTTGGCTGGTGTCCCCTTCATTTGTGGGGGTGAGCGGTGGGGGACCATCTGTTGGGTGACGTTGTCTCCTGGAGGACTGTTGGCTCATTCGAGTCCGTTTGCGGTCTATGGTTTGGCTTCTGGACTAACTGCGAGTCAGTGTCATTGGGGCTTTTCCTCTTAAAATTTTCTCAGCTTCGGACGAAGCGGAGTTTTTTATTGGGTAGAGGTTCAGGCCTGGTGCCCTCAGTATGGGCCACCTATTGTACCCTCTCGTCTTGGCATTCAGTGTCCTCTGTAGCTTGGGTATTGTTTTCCCAAAAGTAATGAATGCAGCTGTGGACTCTTTCCATTTAAGAAGAAAAACATAAATTATGCTGACCTGATTATTTCCTTTTCTTCTGACGGAAAAAGTCCACAGCCCCCCCCCCCCCCCCCGTAATTTTAAGTAGGGCGTCCTTATATTTTTCTGGCACCTTTCACCCTGATATTTCTTCTACTGTTCCTTGGCAGAATGACTGGGGGATGAGGGAAGTGGGAGGAGTTTTTAAGCCTTTGGCTGGGTTGTCTTTGCCTCCTCCTGGTGCCCAGGTTCTTATTTTCCAAAAGTAATGAATGCAGCTGTGGACTCTTTCCATCAGAAGAAAAGGAAATTATCAGGTAAGCATAATTTATGTTTTCCACATGCCACTGATTTATTATATCACGCTGAACGCACATGATTTCCACATGCCACCGATTTATATCACGCTGCACACACACGATTTCCACATGCCACTGATTTATTATATCACGCTGCACGCACATGATTTGCACATGCCACTGATTTATTATATCACGCTGCACGCACATGATTTGCACATGCCACTGATTTATTATATCACGCTGCACGCACATGATTTGCACATGCCACTGATTTATTATACCACGCTGCACGCACATGATTTCCACATGCCACTGATTTATTATATCACGCTGCACGCACATGATTTCCACATGCCACTGATTTATTATATCACGCTGCACGCACATGATTTGCACATGCCACTGATTTATTATATCACGCTGCACGCACATGATTTCCACATGCCACTGATTTATTTCATGCTGCACACACACGATTTCCACATGCCACTGATTTATATCACGCTGCACACACACGATTTCCACATACCACTGATTACTCTTATGCTGCACGCACATGATTTGCAAATACCACCGATTGCTCTTACGCTGCACGCACATGATTTGCACGTACCACTGATTGCTCTTATGCTGCACGCACATGAATTGCACGTACCACTGATTACTCTCACGCTGCACGCACATGATTTGCAAATACCACCGATTGCTCTTACGCTGCACGCACATGATTTGCAAATACCACCGATTTCACTCATGCTGCACGCACATGATTTGCACGTATAAATGATTGCTCTAATGCTGCACGCACATGAATTGCACGTACCACTGATTACTCTCACGCTGCACGCACACACCAGCAGATGACATGGCTCCCCAAATTAACACAGACTGTGGAAACTTCACACTGGACTTCAAGCATCTTGCAGTGTGTGCCTCTCTATTCTTCCTCCATACTCTGGGTCCTTGGTTTCCAAATGAGATGCAACATTTGCTCTCATCAGAAAAGAGGACTTTGGACCACTGAGCAACAGACCAGGTCTGTTTTTCTTTAGCCCAGGTAAGACGCTTCTGACGTTGTTGTTCAGGAGTGGCTTCACAAGAGGAATACAACATTTGAAGCCCATGTCCAGGATCCGTCTGTGTGTGGTGGCTCTTGATGCACTGACTCCAGCCTCAGTCCACTCCTTGTGAAAGTCCCCAACACTTTTGAATGGCCTTTTCGTGACAATCCTCTCCAGGCTGCAGTCATCCCTGCTGCTTGTGCACCTTTTTCTTCCACACTTTTCCCTTCCACATAACTTTCTATTAATGTGCTGATTGCTCTTACGCTGCACGCACATGAATTGCACGTACCACTGCTTACTCTCATGCTGCAAGCACATGCTTTGCAAATACCACCAATTGCTCTTACGCTGCACGCATATGATTTGCACATACCACTGATTACTCTTACGCTGCACGCACATGATTTGCAAATACCACTGATTACTCTTATGCTGAACGCACATTAATTGCACGTACCACCGATTGCTCTCACGCTGCACGCACATGATTTGCACATACCACTGATTACTCGCACGCTGCAAGCACATGCTGTGCAAATACCACTGATTACTCGCACGCTGCACGCACATGATTTGCACATACCACTGATTACTCTCACGCTGCATGCACACGATTTCCACATGCCACTGATTTATATCACGCTGCACGCACATGATTTCCACATGCCTCTGATTTAAATCGCGCTGCACGCACACGATTTCAACATGCCACTGATTTATATCACGCTGCACGCACACGATTTACACATGCCCATGATTTATATCATGCTGCATGCATACGATTTCCACATACCACTGATAACTCTAAAGCTGCAGCACATGATTTTGCACAAACCGATACCACTGATTACACTCACAATGCACGCACATGATTTGCACATACCACTGATTACACTGCACGCACATGATTTGCACATACCACTGATTACTCTCACACTGCATGCACATGATTTGCACATACCACCGATTACTCTCGCGTTGCCCGCACACGATTTGCACATACCACTGATTACTCTCACGTTGCCCGCACACGATTTGCACATACCACTGATTACTCTCACGTTGCCCGCACACGATTTCCACATACCACTGATTACTCTCATGCTGCACACACATGATTTGCACAAACCAATACCACTGATTACTCACGCTGCACGCACATGATTTGCACAAACCAATACCACTGATTACTCTCACGCTGCACGCACATGATTTGCACATACCACTGACTATTCTCACTTTGCACGAACAGGATTTGCACATACCACTGATTATTCTCACTTTGCACGCACAGGATTTTCACATACCACTGATTATTCTCACTTTGCACGTACATGATTTGCACATACCACTGATTACTCTCACGCACATGATTTGCACATACTACTGATTATTCTCATGCTGCACGCACATGATTTGCACATACCACTGATTACTCTCACGCTGCATGCACATGATTTGCACATACCACTGATTACTCTCACGCTGCACGCACATGATTTGCAAATACCACTGATTACTCTCACGCTGCACGCACATGATTTGCACATACCACTGATTATTCTCACTCTGCACGCACATGATTTGCACATACCACTGATTACTCTCACGCTGCACGCACATGATTTGCACATACCACTGATTACTCTCACGCTGCACGCACATGATTTGCACATACCACTGATTACTCTCACGCTGCACGCACATGATTTGCACATACCACTGATTATTCTCACGCTGCACGCACATGATTTGCACATACTACTGATTACTCTCACGCTGCATGCACATGATTTGCACATACCACTGATTACTCTCACGCTGCACGCACATACCACTGATTATTCTCACGCTGCACGCACATGATTTGCACATACTACTGATTACTCTCACGCTGCACGCACATGATTTGCACATACCACTGATTACTCTCACGCTGCACGCCCATGATTTGCACATACCACTGATTACTCTCACGCTGCACGCACATGATTTGCACATACTACTGATTACTCTCACGCTGCATGCACATGATTTGCACATACCACTGATTACTCTCACGCTGCACGCACATACCACTGATTATTCTCATGCTGCACGCACATGATTTGCACATACTACTGATTACTCTCACGCTGCATGCACATGATTTGCACATACCACTGATTACTCTCACGCTGCACGCACATGATTTGCACATACTACTGATTACTCTCACGCTGCATGCACATGATTTGCACATACCACTGATTACTCTCCCGCTGCACGCACATGATTTGCACATACCACTGATTACTCTCCCGCTGCATGCACATGATTTGCACATACCACTGATTATTTCTCTTGTAAGGTGTATCCAGTCCACGGGTTCATCCATTACTTGTATGTCAGGATGGCCGAGTGGTCTAAGGCGCTAGACTCAAGAGGCAAGATGCCAGCCTTCTGGGCTAGGGCGCGGTCTGGAACTCCCTGAAGGCTCAGGGTTCATGGACTCAGGAGGAAGCCCTCCTTCCGATAAACATTCTGGAACTGAGAGCGATATTCAATGCTCTTCAGGCTTGGCCTCAACTAGCTGCGGTCAGGTTCATCAGATTTCAGTCGGACAATATCGCGACTGTGGCCTGTGTCAACCATCAGGGGGGAACAAGAAGCCCCCTGGCGATGTTGGAGGTTTCAAAGATAGTTCTATGGGCAGAGGTTCACTCTTGCCATCTCTCAGCTATCCATATCCCAGGAGTAGAGAACTGGGAGGCGTATTTTCTAAGTCGGCAGACTTTTCATCCGGGGGAGTGAAGTATGAAGCGAAGACCAAGTCGCCGCCTTACAAATCTGTTCAACAGAGGCCTCATTTTTAAAAGCCCATGTGGAAGCTACCGCTCTAGTGGAATGAGCTGTAATTCTTTCAGGAGGCTGCTGGCCAGCAGTCTCATAAGATAAACGGATTATGCTTCTCAGCCAAAAAGAAAGAGAAGATGCCGAAGCCTTTTGGCCTCTCCTCTGTCCAGAGTAGACAACAAACAATGCAGATGTTTGACGAAAATCCTTAGTAGCTTGTAAATAAAACTTTAAAGCACGAACCACGTCAAGATTGTGTAATAGACGTTCCTTCTTTGAAGAAGGATTAGGACACAGTGACGGAACAACAATCTCCTGATTGATATTCTTATTAGACACCACCTTAGGAAGAAACCCAGGTTTGGTACGCAAAACTACCTTATCTGCATGGAAGATCAGATAAGGGGAATCACACTGTAAGGCAGATAACTCTGAAACTCTACGAGACGAAGAGATAGCTACCAAAAACAGAACTTTCCAAGATAAAAGCTTGATATCTATGGAATGCAGAGGTTCAAACGGAACCCCTTGAAGAACTTTAAGAACTAAATTTAAACTCCATGGTGGAGCAACAGGTTTAAACACAGGCTTGATTCTAACTAAAGCCTGACAAAACGCCTGAACGTCTGGAACATCTGCCAGACGCTTGTGCAGAAGAAAAGACAGAGCAGAAATCTGTCCCTTTAAGGAACTAGCTGACAATCCCTTCTCCAATCCTTCTTGGAGAAAGGATAATATCCTAGGATTCCTGACTTTACTCCATGAGTAACCCTTGGATTCACACCAATGAAGATATTTACACCATATCTTATGATAGATTTTCCTGGTGACAGGCTTTCGAGCCTGAATTAAGGTATCAATGACCGACTCGGAGAAACCACGTTTTGACAAAATCAAGCGTTCAATCTCCAAGCAGTCAGCCGCAGAGAAATTAGATTTGGATGTTTGAATGGACCTTGGAGTAGAAGGTCCTGCCTCAGCGGCAGAGACCATGGTGGAAGGGATGACATGTCCACCAGATCTGCATACCAAGTCCTGTGTGGCCACGCAGGTGCTATCAAAATCACTGAAGCTCTCTCCTGCTTGATCTTGGCAATCAGACGAGGGAGGAGAGGAAATGGTGGGAACACATAAGCCAGGCTGAAGGACCAGGGCGCTGCTAGAGCATCTATCAGCGCTGCCTGGGGATCCCTTGACCTGGACCCGTAACAAGGAAGCTTGGCGTTCTGATGAGACGCCATCAGATCCAGTTCTGGTTTGCCCCATAGTTGAATCAGCTGGGCAAATACCTCCGGATGGAGCTCCCACTCCCCCGGATGAAAAGTCTGCCGACTTAGAAAATCCGCCTCCCAGTTCTCTACTCCTGGGATATGGATAGCTGAGAGATGGCAAGAGTGAACCTCTGCCCATAGAACTATCTTTGAAACCTCCAGCATCGCCAGGGGGCTTCTTGTTCCCCCCCTGATGGTTGACACAGGCCACAGTCGCGATATTGTCCGACTGAAATCTGATGAACCTGACCGCAGCTAGTTGAGGCCAAGCCTGAAGAGCATTGAATATCGCTCTCAGTTCCAGAATGTTTATCGGAAGGAGGGCTTCCTCCTGAGTCCATGAACCCTGAGCCTTCAGGGAGTTCCAGACCGCGCCCCAGCCCAGAAGGCTGGCATCTTGCCTCTTGAGTCTGGCGCCTTAGACCACTCGACCATCCTGACATACAAGTAATGGATGAACCCGTGGACTGGATACACCACAAGAGAAAGAAATTTATCAGGTAAGCATAAATTTTGTTTCTCACGCTGCACGCACATGATTTGCACATACTACTGATAACTCTCACGCTGCATGCACATGATTTGCACATACCACTGATTACTCTCATGCTGCACGCACATGATTTGCACATACCATTGATTACTCTCCCGCTGCATGCACATACCACTGATTACTCTCACGCTACACGCACATGATTTGCACATACCACTGATTACTCTCACGCTGCACGCACATGATTTGCACATACTACTGATTACTCTCACGCTGCACGCACATGATTTGCACATACTACTGATTACTCTCACGCTGCACGCACATGATTTGCACATACCACTGATTACTCTCCCGCTGCATGCACATACCACTGATTACTCTCACGCTACACGCACATGATTTGCACATACCACTGATTACTCTCACGCTGCACGCACATGATTTGCACATACTACTGATTACTCTCACGCTGCACGCACATGATTTGCACATACCACTGATTACTCTCATGCTGCACGCACATGATTTGCACATACCATTGATTACTCTCCCGCTGCATGCACATACCACTGATTACTCTCACGCTACACGCACATGATTTGCACATACTACTGATTACTCTCCCGCTGCATGCACATACCACTGCTTACTCTCACGCTACACGCACATGATTTGCACATACCACTGATTACTCTCATGCTGCACGCACATGATTTGCACATACCATTGATTACTCTCCCGCTGCATGCACATACCACTGATTACTTTCACGCTACACGCACATGATTTGCACATACCACTGATTACTCTCACGCTACACGCACATGATTTGCACATACTACTGATTACTCTCCCGCTGCATGCACATACCACTGCTTACTCTCACGCTACACGCACATGATTTGCACATACCACTGATTACTCTCACGCTGCATGCACATGATTTGCACATACCACTGATTACTCTCACGCTGCACGCACATGATTTGCACATACCATTGATTACTCTCACGCTGCACGCACATGATTTGCACATACCACTGATTACTCTCACGCTGCACGCACATGATTTGCACATACCATTATTTACAGATTAGATAGATGCAGATTAGATAAATATATACATACAGAATTAATATACTGTATACAGATTATACAGATGCAGATCATATAGACAGTGACAGGCCAAGTATAGTGTCCTTATGATACGGTATAACCTCCTCATGTCACCCAATCCCCAGTGACAGCGTCACCCAGAGACGTCATTAGCTGAAGGTGACAGTGACATGTCGGGTATAGTGTCCCTATGACACAGTATAACCTCATGTCACCTTATCCCCAGTGAGCAGCTGAAGATGAGTGACAGGTCAGGTATAATTACAAAATATACAAACAGGTAATACTTAAAATAGTATACACTAAAACATATGAAAAGCTAAAAATAACAACAGTGTGTGCAAAGGATATATTGGTGAATACGTTTGTGGTTATATTCGTGATAAAAGAAGTATTAAAAGCCCCAAGTGATTGATTGGAATTAGATTCAGGTGTTCATGTGGGAGAGAGAGACACAATAGTGACGACCGCTTATGATCGTATATCTAAGCTCATAGAATATGTACTTGTTGGTATTAATACCAACAAGCACATATTCTAAGAGCTTAGATATAGCTCTTCCAGGGGTCAAGTCAAGCGGGAACGCATGGGAATGAAGTCCCTGCACTATTTTTGCAGGAGGAACTAAGTTCCCTCTTGACAGAGAACAGAAACGCTTCAGTAAACACTGCTGGTGGGAAGAACTGAAGCACAGTCTGGTTAGAGGGATAGTGAGATCCTCTAGTAATGGGCAGTAACACTTCCTACAATACACTAAATGCAAGCCTGTCAGTGGTCCTGCTGTGTGATCACCCCACAATGTGTGTAACACATGGTCCTTACATTTCTGTATAGCTTGCTCTGGGGTTATTTAGCTCCCCTCAGCAGAAATAGGACTTTTGCACCTTACAGTGGATATAAAAAGTCTACACACCCCTGTTAAAAAGTCAGGTTTCTGTGATGTAAAAAAATGAGACAAAGATAAATAATTTCAGAACTTTTTCCACCTTTAATGTGACCTATAAACTGTACAACTCAATTGAAAAACAAACTGAAATCTTTTAGGTAAAGGGAAATAAAAATAAAAAACTAAAATAATATGGTTGCATAAGTGTGAACACCCTTTTATAACTTGGGATGTAGATTTTTTCTGAATTAAGCAATCACATTCAAAATCATGTTAAATAGGACTCAGTACACACCTGTCATCATTTAAAGTGCCTCTGATTAACCCCAAATAAAGTTCAGCTGCTCTAGTTGGTCTTTCCTGACATTTTGTTAGTAGCATCCTACAGCAAAAGCCATGGTCCGCAGAGAGCTTCTAAAGCATCAGAGGGATCTCATTGTTAAAAGGTATCAGTCAGGAGAAGGGTACAAAAGAATTTCCAAGGCATTAGATATACCATGGAACACAGTGAAGACAATCATCATCAAGTGAAGAAAATATGGCACAACAGTGACATTACCAAGAACTGGATGTCCCTCCAAAATTGATGAAAAGACGAGAAGAAAACTGGTCTGGGAGGCTGCCAAGAGGCCTACAGCAACATTAAAGGAGCTGCAGGAATATCTGGCAAGTACTGGCTGTGTAGTACATGTGACAACAATCGCCCGTATTCTTCATATGTCTGGGCTATGGGGTAGAGTGGCAAGATGGAAGCCTTTTCTTACAAAAAAAAACATCCAAGCCCGGCTAAATTTTGCAAACACACATCTGAAGTTTCCCAAAAGCACGTTGCAAAAGGTGTTCTGGTCTGATGAAACCAAAGTTGAACTTTTTGGCCATAATTCCAAAAGACGTTTGGCGCAAAAACAACACTGCATATCACCAAAAGAACACCATACCCACAGTGAAGCATGGTGGTGTCAGCATCATGCTTTGGGGCTGTTTTTCTTCAGCTGGAACTGGGGCCTTAGTCAAGGTAGAGGGAATAATGAACAGTTCCAAATACCAGACAATATTAGCACAAAACCTTCAGGCTTCTGATAGAAAGCTGAACATGAAGAGGAACTTCATCTTTCAGCATGACAACGACTCAAAGCATACATCCAAATCAACAAAGGAATGGCTTCACCAGAAGAAGATTAAAGTTTTGGGATGGCCCAGCCAGATCCCAGACCTGAACCCAATTCAAAATCTGTGGGGTGATCTGAAGAGGGCTGTGCACAAGAGATGCCCTCACATTCTGACAGATTTAGAGTGTTTTTGCAAAGAAGAGTGGGCAAATCTTGCCAAGTCAAGATGTGCCATGCTGAAAAACTCATACCCAAAAAGACTCAGTGCTGTAATAAAATCAAAAGGTGCTTCAATAAAGTATTAGTTAAAGGGTGTTCACACTTATGCAACCATATTATTTCCCTTTACCTAAAAGATTTCAGTTTGTTTTTCAATTGAGTTGTACAGTTTATAGGTCACATTAAAGGTGGAAAAAGTTCTGAAATGATTTATCTTTGTCTCATTTTTTTACATCACAGAAACCTGACATTTTAACAGGGGTGTGTAGACTTTTTATATCCACCGTAAGTGGGCGAGACTCTGTGATGGAGGATGATTCTCAGGCCCAAAGGCAACCATTCAACCCTTCATTGGATTTAATTTGCTTTCATTAACCAAATGGTATAGATTATATACAGGTATACCCCGCTCATACAGCGTGTAAGGAACCGTGGGACCCGCTGTAAACTGAAAACCGCCTTAAAGTGAAACAAGATGATTTTAGCTTTCTTTTCACTTGCCAGTATGTTTGAACTAACTTATATTAGGGGTGCAATAGTGCTACGTTTAGTTTAACACTAGCGCAGCAAAGTATTCAATTAGTATTCAATAAATACTGTACCTGTGACAATTACTGTGGTAATATTTGCCAGACTATAACACTGAGACACAGATTGCACTGTAATGCTGTAAACAAAGTGAACTGCGCATAACAAAATGGTGCCAGTCACTTTTCTCACAATTTCACGATGATTACAGCACTGTTTCAAAATCCTTGGAGGTTGAACTTCAGCTCCTCAAAGCGCTGTATTAGCGAAGCGTTGTAAAGAATTCAGATCATAAGCGGTCGTCACTATTGTGTTTTTCTCTCCCACATGAACACCTGAATCTAATTCCAATCAAGCTCTTGGGACTTTTTATTACTTATTTTATCATGAATATAACCACAAATTTATTCACCAATATATCCTTTGCACACACTGTTGTTATTTTTAGGTCCGGTATAGTGTCCCTATGACACGTTATAACCTTGTGTCACCCTTTACCCAGTGACAGCTGAAGGTGACAGGTCAGGTATAGTGTCCCTATTATATGGTATAACCGTGTGTCACCCTATCCCCAGTGACAGCTGAAGGTGACAGGTCAGGTATAGTGTCCCTGTGACATGGTATAACCTTGTGTCACCCTTTACCCAGTGACAGCTGAAGGTGACAGGTCAGGTATAGTGTCCCTATTATATGGTATAACCGTGTGTCACCCTATCCCCAGTGACAGCTGAAGGTGACAGGTCAGGTATAGTGTCCCTGTGACATGGTATAACCTTGTGTCACCCTTTACCCAGTGACAGCTGAAGGTGACAGGTCAGGTATAGTGTCCCTATTATATGGTATAACCGTGTGTCACCCTATCCCCAGTGACAGCTGAAGGTGACAGGTCAGGTATAGTGTCCCTGTGACATGGCATAACCTTGTGTCACCCTTTACCCAGTGACAGCTGAAGGTGACAGGTCAGGTATAGTGTCCCTATTATATGGTATAACCGTGTGTCACCCTATCCCCAGTGACAGCTGAAGCTGACAGGTCAGGTCTAGTGTCCCTATGACATGGTATAACCTTGTGTCACCCTTTACCCAGTGACAGCTGAAGGTGACAGGTCAGGTAATGTCCCTATGACACGGTATAACCTCCTCATGTCACCCTATCCCCAGTGACAGCTGAAGGTGACAGGTCAGGTATAGTGTCCCTATTATATGGTATAACCGTGTGTCACCCTATCCCCAGTGACAGCTGAAGGTGACAGGTCAGGTATAGTGTCCCTATGACATGATATAACCTTGTGTCACCCTTTACCCAGTGACAGCTGAAGGTGACAGGTCAGGTAGTGTCCCTATGACACGGTATAACCTCCTCATGTCACCCTATCCCCAGTGACAGCTGAAGGTGACAGGTCAGGTATAGTGTCCCTATTATATGGTATAACCGTGTGTCACCCTATCCCCAGTGACAGCTGAAGGTGACAGGTCAGGTCTAGTGTCCCTATGACATGATATAACCTTGTGTCACCCTTTACCCAGTGACAGCTGAAGGTGACAGGTCAGGTAGTGTCCCTATGACACAGTATAACCTCCTCATGTCACCCTATCCCCAGTGACAGCTGAAGGTGACAGGTCAGGTATAGTGTCCCTATTATATGGTATAACCGTGTGTCACCCTATCCCCAGTGACAGCTGAAGGTGACAGGTCAGGTATAGTGTCCAAATAACACGGTATAACTTCATGGTAGCGGCTAGATTCTATCCCTCTAAAGGACACTCTGACATCACAGCAGTCACGTGACTGCAGTGATCACATGGTACAGAGAGCTGAGTGAGGAAGAAGCAGAAGTGCGGGAGACTCAAATCGATAGGACATTTTTTGCTTTCCTTCTGCTGCTGTCTGTGTGTCTCGTCGGGAGTGGTTATCTGGGCTTATGCTGGACATGGAAGAAACACTAATGTGAAAAAGGAGTGAGAAGAACCTGTGTTCTCATGAAGCAAGAAGCTGGGATCCTGATTAGAGGCTGCTTTATACAGCCAGCCAGAGATTTGTACATTGTCTTTTTTTCAACTCTGAATTATGGGAACCTCATCTGTGCCTAGGATTTGTGCTAGAAACATGAAGAACTGGTAGTGGTAAAATATTACACATGGAGCCCAACATTTGTTTCTATTCTTTATTTTCTAGGAGAGAAGCTTTTATCTGGGACTGCAGATGAGCAATGGGAAACCACTAAGATAAATAAAACTGCACTTGTTGTCTTGTTTATGTTTGTGGGGGTATCAGTCATTACATAATTAGTGAAATTCAGCTATAATTGTTAAGCTGTATATATGAAGCTTGCATTTAAAATGGACATTAATTCATAAGAACAGGAGTTAGTCAATATCTTTATGTGCTGGTGTTACTGCACAATATGACACCAAGGGGATTATGGAAAGGAAGGGGTTAATGGCTGTTCTTTGTATGACTGATGGGGAATAGTTATAGTATGAATGGGCATTATTCTCTCTTTCCCTGTGTGTAAATGTCTGTGTGTCTGTCTCCTTATGTATGTGATTTTTTTCTGAGTCAGAGACACAGAATGACAGACACACAGTGTACTTTTCTGTGTGTCTCTTTCTTTCTGTGTCCATGTTTGTGTGTCTGTCTCTCCCTCCTTGTCACTTTTCTCGCTCTCTCTGTCACTCTTTTCATACATTCACTTTTTTTTCCTGTCTCTCATTTTTTTCTTGTCCCTCTGTCTGTCACTCTTTCTCTGTCATTTTCTGTCTGTCACCCACGCTGCCTCTCTCCCTGTCACTCTCTCTCATTTGATGTCACTCTTGTTGTCCATCTCTTGCTGTCACTCTCTCTCTCCCCCTTGCTGTCACTCTCTCTCTCCCCTTTGCTGTCACTCTCTCTCTCGCTGTCTCTTTCTCTCTCTCCCTTGCTGTCTGTCTCTCTCTCTCCCTTGCTGTCTGTCTCTCTCTCTCTCCCTTGCGGTCTCTCTCTCTCTCCCTTGCGGTCTCTCTCCCTTGCGGTCACACTGTTTCTCTCTACCTTGCTGTCTCTCCCTGTCACTTGCTGTCACTGTTCCTCTCTGACTATTCTATTTTACTGTCTCGCTGTCACACTCTGTCACTAACTTTCTCTCTCTTGCTGTCACATTCTTTCTGTCTCGCTGTCTCTCTCTTGTTTATAACACTTGCTGTCACTCGTCTTTTTCTTCTCTCTCTCTCTCTCTCTCTCTCTCTCTCTCTCTCTCTCTCTCTCTCTCTCTCTCCACTGTCTCTCTCTCTCTCTCTCCACTGTCTCTCTCTCTCTCTCCACTGTCTCTCTCTCTCTCTCCACTGTCTCTCTCTCTCTCTCCACTGTCTCTCTCTCTCTCTCCACTGTCTCTCTCTCTCTCTCCACTGTCTCTCTCTCTCTCTCCACTGTCTCTCTCTCTCTCTCCACTGTCTCTCTCTCTCCACTGTCTCTCTCTCTCTCCACTGTCTCTCTCTCTCTCCACTGTCTCTCTCTCTCCACTGTCTCTCTCTCTCTCTCCACTGTCTCTCTCTCTCTCTCTCTCCACTGTCTCTCTCTCTCTCCACTGTCTCTCTCTCTCTCCACTGTCTCTCTCTCTCTCCACTGCCTCTCTCTCTCTCCACTGCCTCTCTCTCTCTCTCTCCACTGCCTCTCTCTCTCTCTCTCTCCACTGCCTCTCTCTCTCTCTCTCTCTCCACTGCCTCTCTCTCTCCACTGCCTCTCTCTCTCTCTACTGCCTCTCTCTCTCTCTCTCTCTCTCTCTCCACTGCCTCTCTCTCTCCACTGCCTCTCTCTCTCCACTGCCTCTCTCTCTCCACTGCCTCTCTCTCTCTCTCTCTCTCTCTCTCTCTCTCTCCACTGTCTCTCTCTCTCTCTCTCTCTCTCTCTCTCTCCACTGCCTCTCTCTCTCTCTCCACTGCCTCTCTCTCTCTCTCTCTCTCCACTGCCTCTCTCTCTCTCTCTCTCTCCACTGCCTCTCTCTCTCTCTCCACTGCCTCTCTCTCTCTCCACTGCCTCTCTCTCTCTCTCCACTGCCTCTCTCTCTCTCTCTCCACTGCCTCTCTCTCTCCACTGCCTCTCTCTCTCCACTGCCTCTCTCTCTCTCTCTCTCCACTGCCTCTCTCTCTCTCTCTCTCCACTGCCTCTCTCTCTCTCTCTCCACTGCCTCTCTCTCTCCACTGTCTCTCTCTCTCTCTCCACTGCCTCTCTCTCTCTCTCTCTACTGCCTCTCTCTCTCTCTCTCCACTGCCTCTCTCTCTCTCCACTGCCTCTCTCTCTCTCTCTCCACTGCCTCTCTCTCTCTCTCTCCACTGTCTCTCTCTCTCTCCACTGCCTCTCTCTCTCTCTCTCTCCACTGCCTCTCTCTCTCTCTCCACTGCCTCTCTCTCTCTCTCTCTCCACTGCCTCTCTCTCTCTCTCTCTCTCCACTGCCTCTCTCTCTCTCTCTCCACTGCCTCTCTCTCTCTCTCTCCACTGCCTCTCTCTCTCTCCACTGCCTCTCTCTCTCTCCACTGCCTCTCTCTCCACTGCCTCTCTCTCTCTCCACTGCCTCTCTCTCTCTCTCTCTC